>NW_027504202.1:0-25031 GCF_021521415.1 Bidens hawaiensis | reverse complement strand
ATAATTGAACTAATGATATAAATGTAGCCATAAAATCAAACTTACCTCTGGAGCAAAAGTAGTTTTTAAGTCATCATGTGCTTCATCTTTTGTCCTTGCAGACCCATCAAAGATACATTAAAACTGCAAATAGCAGATTAAGCAATTTTAGAGCCTACACAAAAATATATTATTCCCTTGTATGTAAAATGGGTTATGATTCAATGTAAAGTTGTGAAAACTGCATACCTTAATATTGTTATATATAGGCATGTAAACAAACCGAAAGTTCATTTATGTTCGTTTATTTAATAAACAAACGAACATGAACAAAAACTTTGTGTACGTTTAATTAAACGAACGAACATAAACACATGTTTCGTTCATTCATTTATGTCCATTTATTTATATTCGTTCATGTTTGTTTACATATTAAAAGGAAATAATTAAATACTAAATGGATGACTCATTTACTTAATGGTTTTATATTTGTTCGTTTGTGTTCATTTTATGGGTGTTCATTAATGTGTGTGTTAATTTACATTTGTTCATATATGGTCATTTTTTTCGTTTATCGTGGTTTAGTTATGTTCATTATGTTTGTTTATCTTCGTGAACTATTCATTTAGATTTTAAACAAACGAACACGAGCATGTTCAATTTTTTAAATAAACGAACATGAACACAAATATTTGTTCGATTAAGCGTCTGTGTTCGTTTAAAGTTAAATGAATGAACACGAACATGCCTTGTTCGTGTTTCTTCAGTTCGTTTACAGACCTAGTTATATATCAATTAGACAAAAGAATAATGTTATGAAAATTAATATTTGCATCTGAAATACAAGCTGTATATACCTTTATACTCCTTGAGCATGCACAAATATTAACAATCTTCTTTAAGGCTTCTGCAAAATATCATGAAAGATAAGCAAGTTACATCAATAAAGATTTTTGAAAATGATAAATTAATTCATGATGATACCAATTGTACCCAGAAGTTGCTGGTTACACACAGGGTTGTACTCTACTCTATACCAATTGACTCATGTTTTTTCTTTTACCTAGTTTCTTTTTGGTTTTCTTCCATTACACGGTCTATTCCGAGAATGACATCGATTGCAGCCACATGTTGTATGACAAAGGAATTCTATAAGATTATCATACCATATCAATTTAACCACCCTAAGAATCATAAAAATAAGATAAAATCAAAACGGTTGTACAAATATACTGTAATTTATACCTCAAGAACATATCCTATTTCCATCACCTTCTTGATAAGGCCCATGACAGATTCATGTGAAATCTCATTAAGGTTAATCTTATCTATGCTAGGAGAAGCCAAAACAAATCAATTGCTATAATAACTTAACTGTTAAAAGATTATTCATTTTAAGAAGTTGCATACTAACTTTTTAGCATTTTAGAGAGAGCACTCTAGGATCAAAGCTAAACCAAATATTGCATCAGTCTATAACAGTTCACTAATTCTTGAAATTGCGTTGCATCTTGTGCAATAAAGATATACCGATTGGGTTGTATATTGTATACTCTAGACATGCAATGATATTCTTTCAAGTCAAGTATGATAGGTTTACAATTAAAACGAATGCATTGTACCACATGTGCTCCTTCACCTTAGACATATTCCCCTACATTAATCATAGACAAGATAACTTTAATTTGATCATGGTTGTAACAGGGATGAAACATTGATCAAGATTCAAGAATAAATGAAGTAAATTAAAGTTTACAACTTTATGGTTAAAGATAATTGAATTAGCAATAAATAAATAAAAAACGACCCCGCCCAGCCATAATCATTAATCTACGAAACATGTTTGAAAAAATAAAAATAATCATCAATATTTGTGGCGATTACTAGTTGAAAGGAAGGATCATGTTTGTTTTGTATCCATATCATATATTTGAACTACTTTTTTTTAGAGAATTAAAGTAAATTGTAAATATCATAAGCAATTTGGTAGCTCTAATTCAATTATCATTTCATAATTAATTGCATGTTAAAAAGATACCAATATGTGAAGAAGCACTCCCAATATATATGAGAATTATCCACCTAACCAACAGTAATAACAATAAATAAATAATCACTATGTTTGAGCACAAAAAAGTGAAAATAAGATTGTCCGTACCTTTAAATTAGATGATGAACGATTTTAGAGTTACAATTCCATGAGTGATGATTGTGTAAACCCAATCATGATCAACACTAAATCACGGTCAAGTAATTACAATTCCATGAGTGATGATTGCCGGGAATTTTTATATATTGTTTTATAAAATTGGAGAATCTAAAGCAGTTACTCAGTTATAATATAGTTTGTTAGAACATATTCCTGTTTGTACGCAACCCAAAATAAGTGTGACATATTAATGAAGTAATGGCCCATTAACCCAATAGTTCATAGGGTTTATGATTAGCAAGAAAATATGTACGTTTAGCCTGACCCTTAAGGAAAAACTCATATTATGACTTAGTGAACAAATAGAATCATCTTCATAGTTACTAAAAAATTAAAACGAAAGGTGCATTTTGAGAACTAAACCCACTACTTGTACTTTGGGACTTATCGCACTAGAGTTGAGCTTGGGACAATATTAATACCAATCGATTCACGAAAATAATGATCCTGAAATTTGAAAATACTTGATACCGGTACCGGCATTTCATACAAAATTAAAAAAATACAAGTACTGAAAACTCAAAATTTATTACTGATTCGACA
Organism: Bidens hawaiensis; assembly: GCF_021521415.1. NCBI lineage: Eukaryota > Viridiplantae > Streptophyta > Magnoliopsida > Asterales > Asteraceae > Bidens > Bidens hawaiensis. The sequence continues at coordinate 22,300 of NW_027504202.1, read as the reverse complement.
CCGACGGTATCAAATCAATATCTAATTTGCTAATTCAATACTATACCCCTATATCACATCATGCTTGCTATTAGCAGCCGTTATTTCTAAAAGGGAACTATCTTCAACATCACTTTTGTATTTTGATTATTAAAATTCATATATGTGTTACATCTAGATGTCGGTCATCCACCCTCCATCCGCCGAACTTCCTCTTCGAAGTGTTTACAACTTCAACCCCAAATTTTGAAATATTAACATTTTAAACCTCATAAATGAAAATAGAGTTTGGCTTATCTTTACTATATATAATACATCAAACAAAGACAAATTTAGACACTTTTTTAAGGGATGTATAATTTGTAAGCCATAAAGTACAAATGTAATAAAGAACAAAGTGGTCTTTTAAACACAAGCTCATTTGATTTCAACAAATATATTACAAGTTTGGTACCTCAACTTTAATCAAAATTTGTTAATTTAAGAAATAATTACAACTTTCATCCCTTATGGTTAACCAATTTTTAATCTAACTTTATTCTTTTTGGTTTTCTTGTTATAACTTTTACAAAAATATGATTAAAACTAAATTTGAACGTACCCATTTAACGAGCTTATTTTTATTGATGTGTCAATATAATTTTTTTTAAACAGATAAACGGTTTAAGTTGTACAAGTTATTAATGCATAGATGTACAAGTTAGTTTTGCAACTAAAATTAATTACAAGTATAGTACCTTAACTTACTCAAAATTTGTTATTTTAAGGATTACTTACAACTTTGCCCCCTCATGTTTATATAAATATTATTATCTTTTGATATGTTTTACAAAAATATGATTAAGAGTACTCAAATCATATAAATATCAAAATAATCAAGGCGAACTCGAGTTTAAGATTTTATTTTTAATTTTGAGCAGAGATGAGTTGGCTCGGTATGATGTTCGACTCGAGCTAGGCTTAGGTCTCTAATTACCTTTTAAGTGTTGTTTCCCGCTACATTGTGCGAGCATCTGACTAGTCTAATATACTATTAAAAGAAAACATATTCTACAAATGTCATTCAACTAGGCATTACATGATGGTTTTAAACCAGAATGATAAAATGAAAAATATGTTGTGGGTAAGAATCAAACTCACTAACTTGATTTTAAAATGTTTATAGCTTACCAACTCAGTTACAATAAATTGATGTTAACCTTCTATTTTCATGATAGGTATTGATTCACAACATTCCATTTTGATTTCTTTTAAAATACATATACAAATTATTCTAACAAATCTATATATTTTAAGAAATAGGAAATTACACATTCAATTATATTTATTATGTAGTATCTTATAATTTATAAAATTATAATGTTTATTATTAAATTTATATATGTATATTTGACATTTTCTATATTTTTTATTCATATTTTACATAAGATACTAACCTAGTTATTACTAATATAGTGTTTTCAAACGTGATACATCTAAAATTAAGATGTTATCATACTAATATGTTCAAATGTTAAGTACTTGCTTTTTTTGAATAGTAATTAGTGTTTTATCCGGCGCGTTTCGTAGGGACATGTGGATAAAACTCGAGCGGTGATAAGGCTTAGCGTTGTGGTCTTGGACATTGAGGCGGTAAGTCGATGCTAACTGAGTCGGTTTTAGTTACGTGTGTTATGTTAACCTAACTTATAATAAATATAACACAAAAAAAATAAAATAAAAATTGAGGTAGACCAATGGGGTGGTGTCGGTCGGTAAAACATGTGCATTCTGTTGGTTTTTGTTACGTTCGTTACGCTACCGGAATTAAAACAAAACGTGGTAAATCAACGCAAATTCGGTCGGTTTTCGTCACAATCGTTACGATACCAAAACAAAAAAAAAGAATAAAAAGGATTCGGCATTCGGCCGGTTTTCATTAGGGAACCAGAAGTAAAAAAGAAAAGAAAAAGAAAAAAGAATAAAATGCGTGGACTAATATGGTGCCGCCAAGTGACCCAATAGGGTCCTTGCGACACCAAACTTCTTAATTATGCATATACTACTACTAATACTAATAATTGGAATGCGTTTAATTTGTTTACTTGGTCGTCGGAAACAATTCCATTAACCAAAAGGCTATAGTCCCCCTATGTTATAACATGTACGGTTGAATACTTGTCTTTGTTTAAGGCTATGTGTAATGGTAGACGTGAAACATGCAAATAATGACAAGTAAGTGACAATGTAGCAACACGGGTTTTCAGATTTCATACCAAGTTAGGTGGTTTATGTAGAGTGAAACATGCATTGTGATCGTGGGATATATAAGGTCGAGAATGGAGATAAGTAACCGGTTTAATAATTTATAACTAATGATTAAAGAGAAACTAAAAACAATCGTGAAGGATCCCTTCACAACTTTTGGCTTCCCATATTATACCGTGTTTAGCGCCCAATCACGCCACGATGGACTACTTTGGCGCCCATTAACAACCCATAACGCATATTCTAAGCACGGTCATAAAAATGTAGGACGTCGCCGGTGGTTCACATAATCGATGTGTCTCATTGTTATTTTACTTTGGCAGATCCTATACAATAGAGTTGTCAAATAGGTGGGTAAAATCATGTTATATGATAGTGCTTGTATGTGGTTGTTCAAATGACAAAAGTGGGTGTGATAATAATAACTAAACCTTAATCTCTAAAAATCTAAAATGTACTAGAGTGCTAACTAGTAAACTAGTAGGGGCAAATTTGGCCAACTATTATACTATTAGTTCGTTTTGACAATGTTCTATGTGACGGTAGTCTGATACATAAGTAGTCAAATAATTAGAAAAAGACACTTTCACTAATTTCCAACTCTTTTACGTTGAAGAGCCTATAAAAGCAACCCTTCTTTATTTCCAAGGCCGTCTCGTGGGTAAGCTAAATGAGGCAACAACTTTAGGCCTCCAGATTTATAGGGCCACCATCTTAAATAAAATATGTATTACGAGATTTTGAAAGTAGAGTTATTTTAGAATTAGTAATTTAATGATGAGCCACAAGCTAAGAATGATTGCTTCTTATTTATTATCACGGCATATCATCATACTCTCTAGCGCTATATCAGGGCGGATCTACAAAGAAAACGGGTGGTTCCTCGGAACCACCCGAGTTTTGAAATAATAGTGCATTTATATATAGAAAATAATTAAGGAACCACCTTATAAATGGGAAAGGAACCACCTAAAAAACATTTGAAGCACCTCTCCAGATGGTAACATGTTGGTTTGTTAACTTGGAGGTCGCAGGTTCAATTCCGGTTTTTGGAACTTTTTTTTTTTCTTTTACTAACTTACCCTAACATCAGTTAGGGTTCATAACACCACACAGCGCCTCTCCATGGTCTAGGTTGCCTGAAACATTATTGTCTCAAAACAGATGTGTACTTCATAACTTCAAACTCCTATCAGTGTTTATTTAAATTTCTTTTTCGTCTTCTGTAAATTTAGTTATACTAAAATAAACTTGATAATACTAAAATGACTATTTGTCTCACAATTTCTAGTGCAATGTACATACACGAGTCATAACATACTTACAAACTCAGTTATAAATGAAAATATATTGAAGATTAACTTCCATCTTAGTCTATCACACATTCCTAATATTTGAATACAAGGGTGTCTGGTACAATTTAACACTTAATTGAGGACATGAAGGTAATGTGCATGTTAAGTTCTAAGTTCAATATGAAGAGAAATTTAAATAAACTCATCTCCGTCACTCCGTCGGCCACCCATCCCCGTCACTCCGACCATCGCGGAATGCCGGCAGCCTCACTCTGTCAGCCACTCAGCCCGTCAACCGTCCCAGTCTTCCTGCCACTGCCTACTCTTACTCGAATCCTCTTATTCTCCCACTTTGAAGGTAAGTTTACATTCATAATTCATTGTTAAATGTTAATTGTTCTTGACTTCTTGTTAAATGTTAATTGTTCTTAATTGTTAACTACTTAATTGTTAAGTTATTTGTTAAATTTAATTTTAGTTTGTTAGATTGTTGGTTTTAATTTGTTAGTTTGTAATTGTTGATTTGTAGGTATTATGAATTTGAAGAGATTTTTTCAAAGTGAACCATCAACCTTGGATCATCATCTTCAAGTAAACCGTCAAAAATAAATTTGAATGATCTACCATGGGATCCTTCCGAAAGGCAACCAATTTCATCTTATCACCCAAGTCAAAAAGGTAACATGCGGTGTCTCTTTTATTTATATATCGTGTTTTTATTATGTAATGAATTTTCTCCGAACCATCGAACCGACCCGAACCGAACCGAACCTCAAACCGACCCGGAATTTTTATACCTGAGTCTATGAAATTGAAACATCTAAAAGTAGTGCACCACCCAAAAAAAATTCCTGGATCCGCCACTGCGCTATATGCATAAAGAAAAGAAAATAAAAAGGCCTCAACATTTTTGTTAGTTTTAGGCCTCTTAGGACGTTGAGCCGGCCCTGTTTATTTCAATCTCTCCATAGAAAAAAAAAATGAATCAGTCCACCACCACCACCACATATATTGCTATGGTCGAACACGTTATTGACGTGAATCTACAACCAGCGGAAACAAATATTCTCACATTCTTCACCATAGCCTATTTGTTCCAACGCCTGTGCCACATCTATACTCTAGCAGCAAAACCGGGTGGTCTAGGGGCACAAGTCACCTATGGTCTTGCTATTACCCACGAGTAGCATATGGAGAAGAAGGTGTCGTTATGCCTCATTCTACACTTGGTTTTATCATAAGTGCGCTTCTTGCTCTTTTAGAAATCAAGTCGCAGAGCGTACCTGGATTCCCTTTCCAAACTCACCCTCAGTTGATCATGTTCTCGGTTACTAGTCTCCTCATGTATGGTCGGTCTGGCTTCTGTTGTCGAACTTGTCATGTGTGGTGCAGGTGTTGATCGTTCTTTGGTTTATGCCATTATTGCTCACTTCGGAAAGATTGGTTCGTTGTGTGTTTTGGTTGCATTTTTGGCGTCTTTGTTCTATTTTTGAATCTCTATTATGAGTTGATGAATGTTGCAGCATAGCGTGCATGCTGTGTCTAAAATAATACATACGACCATGTGAAGTGATTGATATAAAAACTACATAATGTCTACATGTAGATAGTATACAAATAATGGTAGAAGCTAGATATATTAAGCTCCTCTGAATTCTTGTAAAAAGGTGTTCATTTGGGGTTTAGTTATTTTCTTATGGAAGTTGAGTATGTGTTTGTTATTTTAATTTGTCATCTATATCTATACTTTTTATCTAATACGTATGACGAGAAAAAAAAGGGTAAGTTAATATAATTTTAATATGATGAAAGGTAAATTTATATAAATCTAAGAGTTTAATTACAGCTTTTAAAACACACCTTAACAACGAATTTTAAGAGTTTAAAACACACGATGCAACTTTTTAAATCAAAATCTTCCTTGCCCATGTAATTTCCCACGTCTCGTTAATTTAAACGTCAATGATTATTTTGTACGACATATAAAAAAAAGTACACCTTAATAATGAGTTTTTTTTAGTCTTTAATATGTGTATGCTATTTTTATATAACATGATTTAACTAGGTTTTTAGTTAATCGGCTAATGTCTTTTTACACTTCAAATACAATATTATAACATTGGTAAGATGTTCGATTCGATTTTAGTTCTAGTTATTAATTATTAATACATGGCTATTGAGGATACCAACACCTAGATTTTGACTTGTATGACTTTTACATCCCATGTAGACATGCATAAACCGGTTAACCGGCTATTCGAAAACCAGTTAATTGTCAACTAACCGGTTAGATCGGTTAATTGGGTCGGTTACTATCCGGTTTTCAAGCATAAAAACCCTAACCGGTATAACCAGTTTCTGAAATAACAAAACCGGTTAACCGGGAAAAAACCATTTTTAAATAATATAATTGAAAAAACTAAAACTGGTTTCGGTTAACCGGTTCTAGGGCCAAAATGAAAAACCAGTTACTAACTAACAGTATTTTTTCAAGTATAAACCGGTTAGAGAGTTAGCAATAACCGGTTAGAGAATCAGGTACTAACCGGATACAAACCGGTTAGGCTGTGCATCTTTAAAGAGTAAAGGATTGATCAAGCCCAAAACCTTTTATGATGGCCCAAGAATGTTGCAGGTCTTTTAAAATATCACTAATTAAGTTAGGCTAATGGATGGAGGCTAAGGTGGACAAAAAAGCGCGTAAATATCTATCTCACTATGGTATTTATTTCCTATTTTCTATTGAAGTTCGAGAAGGATCGGTACGTCTGTGACATTCCTTATTTTCGGGTCAATTTGTATTTGTTTTTATTATGAAAACCGACCCGTTTTATATCTCTAACCTTTCAATAATATAAAAATGATGAACTTTATGTTACATATTTGTTTTATGGTTGTTGGATTTCAAAAACATCTTTTAAAACCCTTTAAATGCCCCTAAAAGGCTAAAACGCTCAAAATGAACTTCAGTGACTAAAACTGCCAAAGTTGAAAAATCAGATTTTTCCCTCCACGACCTTAGCGCCGCACTAAGGTCAAGGGCAGAGACCTTAGCGCCGCGCTAAAGTTCTCTGCAACAGATGATACGATTTTTGTTGTTTTGTGTTTGTTTGACTCCTTTTTCTCCACCAATTTGCATGAAAACACTTGAATTAAACCCCATACATGACCCATTCAACTTACCTTATAAATATAAGCCTATTCCCTTCATTTTTACCTGCTCTTTTCATCAAATCTCTTTCTTAATCTAAGATTTCTAAGGTTATTATTCAAGTTCTTGGCAGTTTGACTTTCTAAAATCAAACTAAGTTTAATCTTACATTCTAACTAACTTCTTAGCAATTAAACCTTGTTGTTGCAACATATATATATATATATATATATATATATATATAGTAAAACCAAATACTCGCTTAACGGACGTTAAGGTTCTTCACAATAGAACTATATACTTGGTTAAGTCTTTTTGATTTTTATTGAGTTATCTCATAGCATTTTTCACTTTGGAAAGTTAACTTTGAGTTTGGTTAATTATCAAGACTCGTTAAATCCGAACACTAGTTTAAAACCTCGTTTTGGTAATTATATAACAAAGGGTCTTGCAATAGTGCATTATAACCCACATAATTATTTAACATGGGTTGAGTAATACTAATGAATAGAATACCAAGACCCGGTTTCGGGTAAACTTATTTTTCAAGAAACATTTCTTTAATTTCTCAAATATTTACATTTTAAACCTTAAACTTTATTTAGTTACTTTACTTGTCATATATTTTACTTTAAACCCTTTCAAGACTACCTACTAACTCAAGACCCGTTTAATCTTGGTCTTGCTCGTTAAACTGATCTCCGATTATTCTCGAATCAATCTTTCAAGTTACTTAGTTAACGTGAATGCTTTTTCATCCCCCGTTTTCCATCTTACATTTTGGGGGTGGCATTGCATACTTATTTAAATTCAGATGATTTATACTTGTGTCTCAAACCACAAACTCTTTAGTATATGTCACTTAAATAAATGCTCGATTTGGTGTTATATGCTTTACATGATTACATGTTATATGTTTATTGTTTTAGGCGGGTTGGCCTCTATGAAACTATTAAGTATGATCATACGCACCACTAACTATTTTAGCTTAATTGCTAGTAGCATAGGGAAACTATAATACGAGTATATTTGGTTGTTACCATATTGAAAGGTGTCTCAAACTATTTACTATTTGCATATCTAAATTGTTGATATTATTTATTGTTCCATATACGAGTTGTGGATTTCATAAATTATATACCTATTGTTCAAAACTATGAAAATTGCTCACCGACATTCGTGTTGACAAAGTTTATTTTATGTAATGTTACAGGTTTATTACTTGGTTGATTTGGAGACTTGAAAAACTATTATCTTATGACGGTTTAGATTATTAGATATAAATGAACAATTTATTTGTTTGACTATTTATTCGGTTACTTGTATGAACATGTTTGTGTTATTTGGTTGATATAATGAAATGAATAAGTTGTTTAAATATTGCCACTTTAATAGTGTCTTGTGTTCATAGGCAATCCGTTGCACCCCGACATGTTCCGCCGCCTTTGGTCGGGGTGTGACAGATTGGTATCAAAGACAAGACTATAGAATAGGCGGTTAGACGCAACGGCTTAGTATAGTTTTGCTTTAGGGTCCTTATACGTGTTGCTTAAACGTGTTACCCTACTAGATTGTTCATTACATTTATATATTTATTTGCTTATTTATTTCATTTAATCTCCAAAATATACACATGTAACATCATGAAAATATCGGACCAAAAATGCCAAATTTCAAAGTCAAAGAACCAAATATGCCAAAATCCAAACCTGAGGGTTAAAATTGAAAATTCTGTTTTCCTGACACATTGCGATACGCGATGGATCAGAAGAGAGACCCATCACGTATCGCGATGGGTTGTCTGACACAAAGGCACGTGGCACAACGGTCGCCACTTGTCAATACATGGCACAACGGTCGCCACGTGTCAACACGTGGCAGCACGTCCGCCACGTGTCGCCACGTGGCAGGTCTACGTGGTGACTAACCAAGCCTACGTTGCGATTCGCGACGGGCTAGCTAAGGAGGCCGTCCCGTATCACGATAGGCTCCTGAAAAATGCCTATAAATAGCAAGCTCGTGATCTCATATTTTCACACCAAATCAGCCTTACACTCTCTCACTAAAACATCTCTCTAAACCTTGGGAAGCGTGCTCTCGATCCACCTCGAAAACCGTGCCTCGATTCCTCGATTACCGTGTCCTTTCCTCGTTTACCGTGCCAATTTCCACCAAGCGTACCAATCAAGAAGTAGCTTGTCATTTCCCGACATCATGATGATTAGCCTCGTGAAGCGTGCCCACGAGTGGTGAAGTATTGGTGTTCATCAATTTGAGTGCCAAGGAAAAGAGTGACAAAAAGAAGTTGAGCAAGAAGGTGAAACGATGTTGAAGTGATGCTCGAGTATTTAGGGTTTATAAGCCGAGAAAAGGTAGGCATAATGCCCAAATATAATAATAATAAAATATTATAAAGGCTTAAACCTTAAGTCGAGGTTATACTCGATACCTTGATAAAAATAAAAGAAAATATATAACAAATAAAAATAAAGAAATTATGAATAAAGATATATATGTGTGTGTGTGTGTGTGTGATTATATATACTTGATTCTTTTTTATAGAAATATTATTTAAGTAATAAATAACTATTCTTAAATAATAAAGAAAAGAAAAGAATACGTTTCTTAGAAAAGAAGAAACTTAGGGTTTTATGAAAATAAACAACGTTTATAATATTTATATTTCAACTAAAGGTTTTAAAGTAAAAGATATTTTGAACTAAAAGTTCATCGAGATAAAGTTTATAAAATAAAACTAAAGGTCTTAAGCCGGATTGTATATCCGACTAACAAATGGTTATACTCGTACTATAGGTGCGAGATAGCAACGGGAAAGACCCTCGGACGGTGTTTGAAGCCGATCCAAATTGAAAAGGTTAATACGCCCCAACTTTTACAAACTTATTTTCAAACGAGTCAACTGTTATATGAAAAACTTAACATGAGACTAAGTGTCTCTAAAATATTTATAAACAAGAGTATAAACACTAGCCTCAGGCTATCGTGTACGTTTGTCTGGATCCTTACATATGTGATGGGCACATCACACCTGGTCACAATTACGCTCGTCTGCAGGGAGTATGACCTTGTGTATACGCATAGACACTCAGCTAGTCGAACGCTGCGGTGTTTGCTGGGGGAACCGAGTGTAGAGACTTGAGTTTATGAATTTTGATGTTTTAACTTGGTTATTCCTAAGCCACGTTGGCCTGAGACCTACGTAGTCTCGAGGGTTGATCAAGTAAAGAAACTATTTTTAGCGTTAGCATATTCATCAGCATTCGTGGCTGACGTATTTTCTTAACATTTTGCAAGTGACCAAGGTTAGGGCTTGAAGTAACGAAGTGCTCAAGATATCCGATGGCTCGGATCTTTTTGTTTAAACTTATTATACAATGAATGGTGGTATTGTAAACATAAAATAAGTAATCTCTAAATATTAAACGGGAAACTTTTAAAATCCCGTCTTTTGAATGTAAATATCTACATTTTAATTCCACAAGTTTTCAAGTCTTCCGCTATTAACACGTAACTCTGATTTAATTACAATTGTGGTACCAACATATGTGTCATACGCCTAGGCCGTGGTTTGGGGTGTGACAACGCATGCACACACTCTCATAGTATTCCAAGGTATCCTTTCCTTATCGCAAAAAGTAGATTTTATGTTGTTTTTTTTATGGATCAAAAACTTAATTTGGATCCCGTTATTTAAGATCCCTCAAAGGTTACATTTATATCGGGTTTGTAGCCATTATAGAAGGCAAAATACTATGAAACGATCATGACAAAAAGATTCCAAGAATTGAAGGTGATTTACTTACCTGTGATGGTTGAATTGTAGTGTTCGACTTATAGGCCAACGAACCGTGTTATACATGTCAATACTTTAAGTTGTCGAATGCAAGCGTTCCGGTTGACTCCTTATATTTTTGTTGGAAGCATAAGAGCCACGGTGATACGTGTACTAATGTTTTCAACAACCCGGTTACCTCATCGTTTACTTTTATTGTTATTATTACAATATTTGGGACAAAACGTGTAAAACAAGGTGATTTCGTGCACATGTTCAACTCTCCACTTTACCACGATTTTTTAGATTTAATGTTTGGACAACTAGTCTTAGTGGTTCATGCAAGCTTTCCCGCTTTTGAATTCTAACGCATTATTTCAAACTTTAAATATTTAAACTATTTAGCATTTCGTTTATTTGCTTGATTTACTAACAAAATAATTTCTTTTTACATCCTCATACTCATAACTATAGGACTCACAATCATTAAAACCCCATATTTACTCATTTCCCTCATACTTATATCAAACTTATGTCATTTCTCTTTTATTTTAGAATGCCTCCTCTTCTTCGCCAAACTCGCAAGCCGAGCTCCGGTCATCGGATGGCCGCTATGGTTGCTAAAGAAATGGCCGCTGTGATTCCCGGAATAATAACTCAAATCCAAGCCACCCAACCCACCGTTACTCAAACCACACCTAACACCGCACCTTTCGCCTTGAAAAATTTCACCGGTGCTAACCCATCTCAATTTTTTGGCACGAACTATGACACTACCATGCTGCAATGGTTCGAAAAGATGGAAAACGTTTTTAATCTTTGTGAATGCCCCAAACCCAAGAAAACCACGTACGCCTCGAGCATGTTCGAGGGAACCGCCCACACTTGGTGGAATGGCGAAATGTTCGTTAATGGGGCAGAAGTAACTATGGCCTACTCATGGGCCAAGCTCAAGGAAGTCATGATGAAGAAATTTTGCCCAAAACATGAACTCCAAAAACTTGAATCCGAATTCTGGGAACTTAAGCAAGAGAGTTGTGACAACTCCGCTTACTCCAACCGCTTTCATGAGCTTAGTCTCTTGGTTCCTCACCTAGTCACTCCCCTTGAACAGGCGATTGACAAATATGTCGGTGGTTTGCCCATGCAAATCCGAGACTCGATGATGAGTAGTAAACCACAAACACTCCATGATGCAATTACCTTAGCCGGTGCTCTTTCCAAGAATCATGTCAAAGCGGGTACCCTCTCCATTAAGAAAACGAGTAACACGAGTAAGCCCGAACCAACCCTTCAAGCTAAAGTCGACCCACATCCTCAAGCCATCAATTACTCCAACTCATCCCATCAAGCCAAAAAGAAACAAAGACCCAATCACCGAAATTATGCTGTTACTCACCCACAACAAACTCAACAACAACCTCAAGCTCCTCCAAACCGAAAGCCTTACATAGATACCCACCCATTGTGCAACACTTGTCAACTTCACCACCCATCTCACATGGCTTGTCGCCACTACACAAACTGCAAACGGTTTGGTCACCTCAACACCACTTATCGAATAGCACCTCTTGGACATCACGCTCCACCAAGAACCATTCCGCAAGACCCGCAAAACTGCAACATGCCTTACGCTCAAAACCCGCAACAACCCCGAGCCTGTTTCAATTGTGGAGACCCGAGCCATTTCCGCAACGCTTGTCCCCGACTTGCGTATGCGAACCAAGCTCAAGCCATCACCGTACCCTACTACCAAACCCAAACTTGTTAAGTCCAAACCTACCAACCCTTAATCCCACAACTCAATGCCCCTCTCATCCAACCAATGCAAACCATTCAAGCACCTCCTCATCCTCCTCTTCCCCAGGCACCTCAAGGAAATCCCGGTAACCAAGGGCGCGCCTTCATGATAAATGCTAATCGACCTCAAGTTGCAAACAACGTTGTGAATGGTATGTTTCTAGTGAACGAACATTTGGCTTCAATTTTATTTGATACGGGTGCCGATATGAGTTTTATTTCATTAAAATTTGAATCTGTGACAATTTCCCAATCCGACCCGACCCAGGTACCCGTTTTCGAATCCGATTCTTTTTATGATTTAAAATTTGATTATTAATCTTTGTAAATTTAACATTTAATAAATTATATATATATATTTTTATATTACTTACTAATAATAATAATTTCTTTTCCGCCGACCCGTCCCTTTCCTCTTTCTCTCTTGTCGCCGTCCCGCCTCTTTCTCTTTCTTGTCGCCGTCCCGCCCCTCTGCTTAACCCTTAAGCCTTGAACCCCTTTTTCTCTACCCTTTGCTTGTCCTGTGGTTCTTCCTGCCTAAGGATGTCCGCGCAGCTCCACGCGCCAGACTCCTTACAAGGAAGCCTGCGTGAAGACCAGTTGTTCCTGCGATACGCGAGGCGAACTGTTCCCGCGACGCGCAAAGGATTATAGTTCTTCCCGCGACGCGCTAAGAATGGTAGTTCTTCACGCGGCGCGCTAAGAATGGTAGTTCTTCACGCGGCGCGCTAAGAATGGTAGTTCTTCCCGCGGCGCGTTAAGAATTGTAGTTCTTCCCGCGACGCGCTAAGGATTGTTCTCTGTCTGCCTTCGCCCTCGCGCGCGCGCTCGAGTCTTCTCGCGCTAGACCTTAAGTCTTTTCTTCTGTTTAGGTCAGCCTGTATTCTTTTGAGATATCTTATCTTTTGTTTGAACTCTTTAGGTCAGTTTCGACATCTGTCCGAAAAGCCACTTTCGGCGCAGCATGCGCACCAATCCTATTGGTTGACAGAAAAAGTGACTGACATAATCTTTTGAAATCTTCTTTTGCATGTCTTGAACAGTGTTTTATCTGACTCCTCCCATGCTTTGACCTATAACCTGTCAGCTTTTTCCCATCCCCTGCAGCTGCCGGCATATCTTTTGATATCTTTTGCTTTTGATTTCTTGTACTTTTTAATATCTTTTGCTTGATTTGATAAGATCTTTTCCTCTTTTAAGGGATTGTGTTCCCTTGGGTTTTCCTATAAATTAAGCTATTTTTCTTGTTTATTATCACTGCACACACTACACTTAAACACTCCCCAAATCTCTCTCCCTTTTGCTCTCTGCCGTAGTTCCTCAGCATCGCCGCTCCTCTCTTTGCCTCCGTCTTCTCTTCTGTTCTGCCCGGAATCTCGGTAAATATAAATATATATTTTGTTTTAATTTGTTTAACTAACAGAAAATCGATACTTACTGCATATATTCAAGACATAAAAACCAATCGTTAAACCAATAACCTCTTATTTATAGGTTAACTTGTGCTTGTTTAAAAGTTGGTTCTTGCATTATCTTTCAACACACCTTTTTCAGGTGAGTAATCTCGTACTTAATCCCCTTTTATTTTTAACGTTTTGGGATGTTCATGTGTTCGTACAACTTGAGTCTTAAACTTGTTTATGAAATTTATGTGCGCAAAACCCCATGTGTTATGGACGTTTACTTGGCTGTTTATTTGTATGTGTGAATCATTAACCGCTTTGACGGCCTATTCCGAAGTTTTCATGGATCCATTAGATGAACACGGGAGACCTATCGTTTACGGTTTTCTTGTTTTGTTACACATGCACGTATGATTTCTTGTTTTTGTGCTCAATTGGGAGCACGGATTGAACTATGAGCTATGATCTAAGGCTTGATCACAATCTGATTACACCCTATGTTAAATCCCAGTTAAGCACATGTTGCGCGCAGTGTTTATTATTATCTAGTTATATCTATAAAACTTGATTTCTCACCGACATGCAAGTGTTGACGTTTTATTTTAACACATGTTCAGGTTTGCTGTAGCTGCTTTTGGAAACTCGAGGACACGTAGGATGTTTTCTTTTTCTTTGGACCTAGATTAAAATGTAACAAGACAAATTTATGTATTTGAATATTTTGAGTTATGATATGTGATTTATGTTACTTTACGATTTGTGTTCTGCGCGTGCGCAATGAAAATGTATTTATTAAATATTGACACCCTAATAGTGTCACGAGTAATGAAACAAATACGTGGCGCCCCGATGTATAATCCGCCATCGGTCGGGGTGTTACAGATTGGTATCAGAGCTCCGTGACTTTAGGATAGGTGGTTAGACGTAACGACCTAGAATACCTAAGAGTCCCTTCTCGCGCATGAGAAATATCTCATGTTTGCGCGCTAATTGTTAATTACTCGATATTTATAAAATATGCTTGCGTATTCGCAGCACATGATTTCATGTTTATTTCGCGATCTTTCGATTTTTATTGTTAAATTTCAATTCGTTTCTTTACTTGTATATTCGTTTGTTGTGGGGATTGAAAATCCGAGAAGTCATGGTGGTACATGAATAGTTGATTTTCAATTACGATTAACTTTATGTTTTAAATTGAAGATTTGAAAAGTCATGGTGATACATGAATTGTCAATCTCCAATATTCATTTACTCGATATTATAAATTGAAGATTTGAAAAGTCATGGTGATACATGAATTGTCAACCTTCAATGCTCATTTACTCGATATTTTAAATTGAGAATTCGAAAAGTCATGGTGATACATGAATTGTCGATTTTCAATTCGAATTCTTTACCTGTGTTAAGTTTGCATTTAAATTCATATTTTACTTCAAAATTTGATAACATTTAACTCCGCGAAACAAGCTTTACGACGATATACTTTGCGCTAAAACGATTTCCTATACCAAGATATTAACAAAAATTAAAACTTTTATAGAATGCCTCCGCTATCTCGCCGTTATCAGAGGAGAGAAGCCGCGCGCAGACGTAGGCAGCAACGTTCCCAGGAAATGGCCGCCGCGATAGCCCAAGCCTTAAACCAAAATAATACCAACCCCTCCGGATACAATATTAAATCCTTTAATGCGGGTAACCCTCCGAAATTCACAGGACTTGAAGGAGCCACCGTAATGCTCCAATGGCTCGAGAAAATTGAGAACACCTTCCTCCATAACCAATGCCCTCCTGACCGACGAACCTTATACGCCTCAAGTGTCCTGGAATCAAGAGCGCTTACTTGGTGGAACGGAGTAGCTCACGCGCGTGGCGCAGAGGCTGCTTCTAACATGCTCTGGGAGGAATTCAAGGAACTTGTGACTAGAGAATTCTGCCCTCCCAACGAAATAAAGCGCCTTGAGGAGGAATTTTGGAAGTTGAAGCAGTACAGTGGCGAAGCGCGCGAGTACGCTACGCGCTTCCACGAACTAAGTTTGCTTGTCCCGCACCTAGTTACCCCTTCCCGCCGAGCCATCGAGAAGTTTCTTGGGGGTCTCCCCATGGAAATTCAAGATTCTGTATGGGCCAGGAACCCAGCAACCCTCTCTGACGCCATCGAGTTGGCCGCTGTGCTCAGCGACAACCATGTCAGGGCAGGAACCCTGTTCCTGCGAGGAGCCGAAAAGACCAAACCCACCAAGACTGTCCCAGAACCAACAGAACCCAAGCCAGAACCCTCAAACCGTAACAACCTCAAGCGTAGGCGCAAATCCAATCATCAAACCTATGCGCTTACCAACCCGCTCGTTGTCCAGCAACCCGCCTACCAACCTCTAGTACACGCTCCTAACCCACTGTCAACTTACCCAACACCCCCTGTAGTCCATAACTATGCCTTAACCAATCCCGCACTCCCTACCCCGTCAACTAAGAAACCTTACACAGGAAACCAACCCTTTTGCCCAACCTGTAGACTTCACCATCCAACTCAAGTCCCGTGCCGACAATGTAACCGATGTGGCCGTACTGGTCACACTGCTGAGAACTGTTGAGTCCTTCCCGCCAACCCAATCGCGCAAACACCACCAACTTACCCGCTAAACCCACAACCAACATACCCTAATCCACGACCCAGGTCGTGCTATAACTGCGGTGACCCCAGTCATTTCCGGAACGCGTGCCCGAGACTGCAAGTACAAATTACGCACGCTAATCCGGTTAACCAAATTTCAAACCAAGTGACGCGCGGCCGAGCTTTTAATATAACCGCGCACCAAGCGCAAGCGAATAATGACGTGGTTAATGGTACATTTTTACTTAACGGACAATATGCATCTATACTTTTTGATACTGGCGCCGATAGAAGTTTTATTTCTCGCGCATTTGAACAAAAACTTGAGCGACCGCGAGTAAACTTAAACGAAAACTTTTCAGTTGAATTGGCTAATGGTGAAACTATTTTAAAAAACTCCGTGATCAAAGATTGCACGCTTAACCTTAATGAACACGATTTTCTAATCGACCTCATTCCCATGCCTCTTGGAAGTTTTGATGTGATTATTGGAATGGACTGGCTCTCGCAAAATCGCGCCGAAGTAATCTGCGCCAAGAAGTTGATTCGCATTCCTCGGGAAAATGGTGAAAATCTTCATATCTACGGCGAAAAACCATCTAACGGTCTTAAACTTATGTCATGCTCTGAAGCCCGAAGACTTTTGCGAAAGAAATGTGTCGCTTTCTTAGCCCATGTGGTCAAACCCGATGAAGGAGAGAAGAAACTTTCTGAAATCCCCATCGTGCGTGACTTTCCTGAAGTCTTCCCCGATGATCTTTCTGGTTTACCTCCCGCTCGGGAAGTCGAGTTTCGTGTTGATCTTGTCCCTGGTGCATCCCCCGTAGCCAAATCTCCTTATCGACTTACACCCGCTGAAATGCAAGAATTAGCAAGTCAACTTCAAGAGTTGACCGATAAAGGATTCATTCGCCCTAGCTCTTCGCCATGGGGTGCTCCGGTGTTGTTCGTTAAAAAGAAAGACGGTTCGTTTCGCATGTGTATCGATTACCGCGAGCTGAACAAGCTTGTTGGTGCATTTTGTGACCGTCGCTATGCAATTCTGACCAGCGGAACGCCACAGGCGAAGTTAGCACAACTTCGCCTTAGGCGAAGTTAGAACAACTTCGCCAACGGCGAAGTTGTAACAACTTCTGCCTT
The DNA here is from genome assembly GCF_021521415.1 of Bidens hawaiensis. NCBI lineage: Eukaryota > Viridiplantae > Streptophyta > Magnoliopsida > Asterales > Asteraceae > Bidens > Bidens hawaiensis. Next base: position 4,878 of record NW_027504202.1, on the reverse strand, counting down.
AGGCGAAGTTATCACAACTTCGCCATAGGCGAAGTTATGTACAACTTCGCCTACTGAAGCCCAGGCCCGTGAATGTTTTGTCTATATATAGTTGTGTCTTGTTTAGTTTTACATATCCAGTAATTTTAGAGAGTTGTGTGTTGAGAGAGAACAAACCGAGTGAGAGTCGTGTGAGACAACCCGAGGTAGAGCTCACCTCGGGTCAGTCGTGTTTTCTGTTTTGTTACGGTTTGTAACGTGTTTATTATTTTATATGAATCTGCAGATTTGTTTATCCCGTTCTAGTATTTGTTTGTGTATTTGATCGTGTACGTATTTGTGTTATTCGTCTGTACATCATAAACGAGTCTAGGAGGATTCCGCACTCCTAGTCCTCGTGCGGATCTCGTATCGATCGGCGACGCCCCGGGGGGACTAACAAGTGGTATCAGAGCCTTAGGCTCTTACGCTATGGTTCGAGATCTGCGTTTTGGTGTTTTTGGCACGTTTCTGTGCGTTTCTGGCCGAACAGTTCTTCAGGCGAAGTTATTGTTCATCGGGCGAAGTTGCCGTTACTGTTCGTAGGGTTTCAGCGAAGATATAAGGTCAGGCGAAGTTATGAACAGGCGAAGTTGACTTCTCGGCGAAGTTATGGCCAGGCGAAGTTATAGCCAGGCGATGTTAACTTTCGGCGAAGTTAACGAGATTAAAAAAAAAAAAGTATTTTGGAATTTTCCGTCTGTATGGCCAGGTGTACACGATTATTGTGAGACCGAAGATGTTGTTCCGTCAACGAGTGATCTTGTTATCTTTTGGTTTTACGTGTGAACAAATACGTGTCAACTCTGATTTGGAGTTGAGGTTGTGAATGGGTTATTGTTTGAAACTGGATAGTGACACATATTCGGGTGTTTGTGGGAAAAGAAATTGTTGTTGTTCGTGGTGACCAACCGAAGAAAGTCAAATTGAACTGAAGGTTTTTCGTCATTACTGGATTGCGGTCAGAGCATATTATTTATGTTATTTTCAAGGCGTTCGAGAATTGGATCCTGAAACGTGATGCTTATTTATTAGAGTGAAGATTCTGGAACAAGTTGGATTTAACCGGGAATTAAAGTGTTTATGTTCCTGATCGTTATCCCTGGTGATTGAAGATGCTTCAGATTTTTTAATGGTCATGTGTTAGATTCTGTCAGGGTGGTTTTGTGATGAAATTGATCACTTGAAGTTGAGTAGTTGAAGATTAAACCTTAGCATATGCCGACGAGTTGGTGAAGTTGTGGAGGATGCCCAACTTCATGTATTGGTGAAGTCAGATGGACTCACGTGATTGGTTGAGATGATCTATTGGCACGGGGATGCATGCATTACAAAGACCTCAATCGTTATAGTCGGAGAAGCTTACACTGAAGGGGAGATCTGATATGGAAGACGCTGGGTGATTGGTAGATTTGTGAAGCTACAGGACAGTTTCAGACACGGCTGGTTGACTGCAAACAGAAGATCATCAGTTAAGAGGGAGTCTGTTGGTGCATGTTTTGTAACAGATGATCTTTCGTGTTTTGTTAGAATTGAGAGCAACGGTCAAAGGGGAGACTGTTGGTGCATTTTGTGACCGTCGCTATGCAATTCTGACCAGCGGAACGCCACAGGCGAAGTTAGCACAACTTCGCCTTAGGCGAAGTTATCACAACTTCGCCATAGGCGAAGTTATGTACAACTTCGCCTACTGATGCCCAGGCCCGTGAATGTTTTGTCTATATATAGTTGTGTCTTGTTTAGTTTTACATATCCAGTAATTTTAGAGAGTTGTGTGTTGAGAGAGAACAAACCGAGTGAGAGTCGTGTGAGACAACCCGAGGTAGAGCTCACCTCGGGTCAGTCGTGTTTTCTGTTTTGTTACGGTTTGTAACGTGTTTATTATTATATATGAATCTGCAGATTTGTTTATCCCGTTCTAGTATTTGTTTGTGTATTTGATCGTGTACGTGTTTGTGTTATTCGTCTGTACATCATAAACGAGTCTAGGAGGATTCCGCACTCCTAGTCCTCGTGCGGATCTCGTATCGATCGGCGACGCCCCGGGGGGACTAACAAAGCTCACCATTAAGAACCGGTATCCCTTACCGCGTATTGACGACCTCTTTGACCAACTCCAAGGTGCCTCTTGTTTCTCCAAGATCGATCTCCGTTCTGGCTATCACCAGTTGCGTATCCGCGAAGAGGATATTCCCAAGACTGCTTTTCGAACCCGCTACGGTCATTTTGAATTCTTGGTCATGCCCTCGGTTTAACCAACGCACCCGCTGTTTTCATGGATCTAATGAACCGGGTGTGTAGATCTTTCTTGGACCGATTCGTGATCGTGTTTATCGATGACGTTTTGGTGTATTCCAAAACCAAGGCCGAGCATGAACAACATCTTCAGTTGGTGTTGCAAAAGCTTCGAACCGAACAACTCTATGCCAAACTCTCCAAGTGTGAGTTCTGGTCGGATGAAGTACAGTTTCTTGGTCATGTTGTAAACAAGATGGGTATTCATGTCGACCCATCCAAAATTGAAGCAATCAAGAACTGGATTACACCGTCTACTCCTACCGAAATCCGTTCCTTTTTGGGCTTAGCTGGTTACTACCGGCGATTCATTTCGAACTTCTCAAAAATCGCCTTGCCTTTAACAGCATTAACGCACAAAGGCAAACCGTATATTTGGGGCTCTAAGCAAGAAGAAGCTTTTCAAGCGCTCAAGCAATTGTTGTGCGAAGCTCCTGTTCTAGCGTTACCTGAGGGTACTGACGACTTTGTTGTTTATTGTGATGCCTCCAACCAAGGTCTCGGTTGTGTACTTATGCAACGAGGCAAGGTTATCGCTTACGCGTCAAGGCAACTCAAAATTCATGAAAAGAATTATACGACTCACGACCTCGAACTTGGTGCAGTTGTATTTGCCTTAAAAATCTGGAGACACTACCTCTATGGTACTAAGTGCATCATTTACACCGACCATAAAAGCCTTCAGCACATCTTTGATCAAAAGGAACTTAACATGAGACAACGCCGATGGAACGAACTCATCAGCGATTACGATTGTGAGATCCGATATCACCCTGGAAAGGCTAATGTGGTAGCCGATGCGCTCAGCCGAAAACCCAGCCAACTTAACTGTATCTTGCCGCGCACGCAGCTTCGCTTCGCGCCGATCCAAAACGATCTTGAATCGCGCATTCGCGACGCGCAGCGCGCATCGATCAGCAAAGGCAACCTACGCGCCGAGCTAGCGTGTGGTGCAGAAGTACATCTAGTCCCTAACCTGAATGGAATTCTCTGTTATCTCAATCGCATCTGGATCCCCAATGATGAGAATCTTCGCTCTGTCATACTGAGTGAAGCGCACAAAACCCGGTATTCCGTTCATCCTGGTGCTGACAAAATGTACAAAGATTTGCGCCTTTCTTATTGGTGGCCTGGTATGAAAAAGGATATTGCTGTGTTCGTAGCTAAATGCTTAACTTGTTCTAAGGTAAAAGCTGAACATCAACGCCCATCTGGTTTGCTCGAACAACCTGAAATTCCTACGTGGAAATGGGAAAGTATAGCAATGGACTTTATCACCAAGTTACCCTTGACCGCAAGCAAACATGATAGCATTTGGGTAATAGTGGATCGATTGACCAAGTCTGCCCACTTTCTGCCCATTCGTGAAACCTACCGTGTTGAACAACTTGCGCATCTTTATGTCAAGGAAATTGTCTGCCGTCATGGTACTCCCTTGAGCATCATATCCGATCGCGATGGCCGTTTTATATCTCGCTTTTGGAAATCTCTCCAATCTGCGTTAGGAACTCGTTTGGACATGAGTACTGCATATCATCCTCAGACTGACGGACAGTCTGAGCGAACCATCCAAACCCTTGAGGATATGCTTCGATCTTGTGTTCTTGATTTTGGAGGTAATTGGGATTCACACCTACCTCTGATCGAGTTCTCTTATAATAACAGCTATCATTCCAGCATCGGTATGGCCCCATTTGAAGCACTTTACGGTCGAAAGTGCCGTTCACCGATTTGTTGGAACGAAGTGGGTGAAGTTCAAATCACAGGACCCGAACTAGTTCAAGAGACAACCGATAAAATCGCCAAGATCCGTGATCATCTGCTGACTGCCAGAAGCCGACAGAAGAGTTACGCAGATCGCAGGCGGAAGCCTCTCGAATTTCTAGTTGGTGATCTTGTTCTCCTCAAAGTGTCGGCCTGGAAGGGTGTTGTCCGCTTTGGGAAGAAAGGTAAGCTTGCACCTCGTTATGTTGGTCCGTTCAAGATTCTTGCGAGGGTGGGAAAAGTTGCCAACAAGCTTGACCTGCCGCCCGCGCTCAGCAATGTGCATCCAACTTTCCATGTATCCAATCTCAAGAAATGTTTAGCTGACGAGAACCTCCACATACCACTTGATGAAGTTCAAGTTGATGAGTCTATGCATTTCGTTGAGAAGCCTGTTGAGATTATGGATCGCGAGGTAAAGCAAACCAAGCGCAGTCGCATCCCTATTGTTAAAGTTCGTTGGCAGTCCAAGCGCGGAGCCGAGTTCACTTGGGAAAGGGAAGATCAGATGAAGATCAAGTACCCGCACCTTTTCTCTGCGCAACCTACTTCGAGATAAATTTCGGGACGAAATTTCTTAAAGTAGGGGAGACTGTGACAACTGCCCAATCCGACCCGACCCAGGTACCCGTTTTCGAATCCGATTCTTTTTATGATTTAAAATTTGATTATTAATCTTTGTAAATTTAACATCTAATAAATTATATATATATATTTTTATATTACTTACTAATAATAATAATTTCTTTTCCGCCGACCCGTCCCTTTCCTCTTTCTCTCTTGTCGCCGTCCCGCCTCTTT
>NW_027504201.1:0-28894 GCF_021521415.1 Bidens hawaiensis | reverse complement strand
CATATCATCGCATACATGATGGATCCTATAGCAGAAGCATATGGGATTTGTTTCATCATGTCTTGCTCACCCTTTGAGCTTGGACATTGAGCTGAACTCAATATGGTCCCTCTTTGAATAGGTACAAAACCTTTCTTGGAGTTTTCCATCTTGAACCTTTTCAAGATTTTATCAATGTATGTACTTTGGTTCAAACCTATCAAGCGCCTTGACCTATCCCTATAGATCTTTATTCCCAAAATATAGGCAGCTTCACCAAGATCCTTGATGGAAAATCTACTTCCAAGCCAAGCCTTAACGCTTTCCATGGTTGGAATGTCATTTCCAAATAGTAGAATGTCATCGACATACAATACTAAGAAGGTAATTATACTACCCACTAGCCTTTTTATACACACAAGCCTCATCAGCGTTCTTGATGAATCCAAAATTTTTGATTTCTTCATCAAAACGATGATTCCAAGTTCTAGATGCTTGTTTCAATCCATAGATTGATTTCTTTAACTTGCATACCTTTTTTAGGATGTTTCGGATCGACAAAACCCTCAGGCTGAAACCATATAGACATCTTCCTCAAGATATCCATTTAGGAAAGCGGTCTTGACATCCATTTGCCAAATTTCATAATCATAATGTGCGGCTATGGCAAATAATATCCTAATAGACTTTAGCATTGCCACAGGCGAAAAAAGTTTCATCATAATCAACCCCTTGAGTTTTGAGTGAAAACCTTTAGCTACAAGTCTTGCTTTATAAGTATCCAAGTTTCCATGCATATCCGTTTTTCTTTTGAAAACCCACTTACTTCCAACAGCTTTGGTGTTAAGTGGTGGTTCAACCAATTCCCAAACTTGGTTGTCATACATGGATTGCATCTCAACGTTCATGGCTTCAAGCCATTTGTCACAATCATTCTTGGACATTGCATCACGGTATGTGGTTGGTTCATCCTGAATCTACCACGTAGCAACCTTCTACAAAAAAAATCCATATCTTTCGGGTGGATTGCTAACTCTACCAGATCTGCGAACGTTTTGTGTGTTTTGATCAACCACTTGATCACTTTCAACAACCTCTTGTTGAGTGCTAGTATCAACCAATTGTGTATCATCTTGTGATTCTTGATCCTCATCAAATTTCACTGTTCTACTATTAGTTCCTTCCTTAAGGAACTTAGTTTCCAAGAAACTACCCTTTGAGCAATAATAACATTTTGCTCACTAGGATCGTAAAAGTAATATCCTATATCATCTTTAGGGTAACCAATAAGATACACTTAGTGGATCGGACTTCTAATTTGTTTGGGGTGTATTGCTTTTACATAAGTTTCACAACCCCAAACTTTTAAGAATGATAGCGATGGAGCCTTTCCATGCCATATTTCAAAAGGTGTCTTCTCTACTTTCTTGGTTGGAGCCATATTCAATATGCGAACAGCGGAAAGTAAAGCATAGCCCCAAAATGATAGAGGTAAAGTGCTTCTAGCCATCATCGATCGAACCATATCTAATAGGGTACGATTTCTCCTTTCAGACACACCATCTATGTTGTGGTGTTCCAGGTGGAGTAAGTTGTGAAATAATTCCACAACTCTTAAGATGATCTTGAAAAACACCACTTAGGTATTCACCTCCTCTATCACTACGAAGTACTTTGATTGTTGTCTTAAGTTGTCTTTCTACTTCAGTTTTGAAGTCTTTTTGAACATTTCAAAAGCTTCATCTTTGTGTTTCATTAAGTACACATTAACCATATCGACTATAATCGTCAATAAAGGTAATGAAGTATCTTTCACCATTCCTAGTCATTGGTCTAAAGAGGACCACATACATCCGAATGTATGATACCCAATAATTCTTTTGACCTTTCAAAAGTCTTATTAAAGGGTTGCTTTGTCATTTTGCCTTGTAAACAAGATTCACATACATCAAATGAATCAAACTCATTGGTTTCTAGAATACCACTCTTGCGAAGAGTTTGCATGCGATTCTTGCTTATATGTCCAAGGCGACAATGCCAAAGATAGGGATCACCCAAGTCCTTCTTGAGTTTCTTGGTGTTGACATTATACATTGAACTACTATGTGACATACCACTTTGATCTATTTCATATATACCATTCATGGGTATAGCTTTAAAATAAAATATGCCATTCATCAAAACATGAATATCATAATCCATAAATTTAAAATCAAAGCCACATTGTTTCAAAAGGGACACGGAAATAATGTTTCTCCTTAACTTAGGAGCATACAAAACATTCTTCAAAAATTACTTCCAAACCACTTGGAAGCTTTAAACAAGTAGTCTCCTTGAGCTTGGACTTCAACTCTTGCTCCATTGCCCATAAAAGAGACTAATGTCCCCTTTGTTGAGTTGTTTATTTCTTTTGAACCCCTGCAACAAATTGCAAATGTGAGTTCCACATCCGGTATCAAGTACCATGTATTTGAAGAAATAACATTTTAGTTCAACATATATAGTAAAGATAGTACCTGAGGTTTGCTCCGCATCCCTCTTATCTTTTAACGCTTTGAGATAGGTCGGACAATTTCTTTTCAATGACCTATCTCTCCACACTCAAAGCATGGATCTTGCGTCGCAACCTTTTGCTTCTTTTCCTTCGGTTTGTAGGGCGTAATGGCTTTCCTCTTTCCCTTTCCTTGGACGTGGCCCTTGCCCTTAGCAACACTTGCTTTGGGTTTGGAGTTATGTCCCTTTTTGCCTTCATTGATTGTTAGAAACGGGTAAAACCCTTTTACCCATTCCCGCTTCGGCCGTTCTTAGCATTGCGTGAAGCTCTCCAATGCTTTTTGTCCCACCCATTCATGTTATAGTTCATGACAAAGGTTTCAAACCTTTTGGTCAAAGAGTTGAGGATCAAATCCGTAGCCAACTCATTAGACACGGGACAATTCAACCTATTAAGCTTTTCAATATAGCTTTTCATCTTTAGGACATAGATGAGACGCTTTGGGTTTCCTCCATACGACATGCATGAAACGCTCGAACCGTTTCGAAAACGTTCCGCTCTAGCTTGTTGAAGGAACATTTCCTTCAATTGAGTTATCATGTCGTATGCCCCATGATGCTCGAAATCCTTTTGGATTTCGGGAATCATAGTTCCCAACATGAGGCAAGAGGCTTGCACCCGAATCTTTTGGTGTACTTGACCCAATCGTAATAAGCCTCCTCATCTTCCACGTTAGGCTCGTCGGGAATGGGATCGTCTAAGACATATGATATCTCTTCCTTGCTTGAGAACTATTCTCAAGTTGCGATACCAATCCATAAAGTTATTATGGTTTAGACGATCCTTTTCAAGGATGGTTCTTAAGGATAGGTTACGGGTGTTATGGGTAGAGGTGTTTGCATTGTTAGCGGGCCATCTACAAATATTTAACAAAGTTTTAATTTAGTATTATAAACAATTTAATTATTAATACCCTTTTATTCCAAATTTTAAAATAATAATTGAATTCTAGAATCCAACGATAAATCAAATTTCGGTTAGGTGACCTTTATCCCGTTATTTGATTTAACAAGGTAGTCAACCTTGACGATTGCAACCCTTTGCAACTTCTAGAGGTATGGGACCATTCGAAAATCCTTATTTCGTGTTGGCATATTTATCCCATCAACACCATTGGACCCCATGCTTAGGTGACCTTTATCACATGGTTTCCAATTCAAGTCGTCCTTCTTGTAAAAACATGTAAGATTAACATACAAGTGGTTAGGTGACCTTTATCCCACAAATATGTTAATTATTACCTTAACTATATTAGTTTGCTCTAAAATGGTTAGGTGACCTTTATCCCATTTAAAGTTTCCTAATACGTTAAGTGTCTTACAAAAGGATGGTGTTAGACTTGTTTCCTTGGTAATTTTGAAAAAGGGATTTTTAAGTTTTCCAATATTCTAGTTTGAAAAAAACATTATGCCATATCCTAACATGCATTTAGTAATATGGCGATTTTGAAAAACCAATTTTCAAGGTTCAAGTTATAATAAAACCAATTTTATTATATGTGAGTGATCGCTTAGTTTTAATAAACCCATTTAATTAAAACTAATTGACGCGATATTAACCAAATATATATTAGAACCCGTTTTATGCTTGTTGTCGTTCCTATGTGACGGTTTGGATATCCTAATATCTATCAACCACAACATTACATAAAGTAAAACAAACAACCAAGCATACACATGCAAAATATAGTCATAACCGAGAACCGCTAAGTTTGACCATACTTGTTAGCCGAAACAAGTATGGGTCATAAGTCACACCTAAGGGACAAAACATGACACAAGGATGGAATGTTGACTCCCACTTGATCTTGCATCCAAATGCTTCAAGTATTCTTTCCAAGTTGTTGAGTTCTTGTTGGGCTTGTTAATGGGCTCCAAACTTCCAAAAGTCTTCTTGGGCCCAAGAGTGAATTTGTGGGCCTAATGGGCTTGAATCCCATGATGGGACCGGTGAGGCCCAAACAAGCCCAAAATTTTGGTCCAAGGCCCAAATCCACCAATTCTTGCATCTTCAAATTTTACAAAATGTATCCTAATACATATTTTTCTAAAAAAAGAAAATGCAACTAATCTACTTATTACATACCAACTTATGAATAAATAAATTACACAAGCCAAAATTATGAATTATTACAACCATATTGAATAATAAACATAATCAACATACACAAACAACAATCAACACATCCAAGGTCTAGGTTTCGGTTATGACACATCCAAACATACCAAATGTTCTAAGCATGCAACCTAAGCAACCAATGCCCCAAAAAAAAAATCAAAGGGATTCGGCCCCCCCCCCCCAAGAAGCTACGGCCCAAAACCCCCCCCCCCCCCAAAATTTTGCAATTTTGATATTCCAACATGCAAATGTTTAATGGTTTCCTAAGATCTTTCCATGCATGTCAAGATCTTACAAAACCATGAGGGGTAAAATCCACCAAAATTCTCGGACCCCCTTTTTCACCCATGAAAAAACCCGAAATCTATGAATCATGCAAGGAGCATAAGTCCTTGTAACCGGCTCTTGATGCCATTGTTGGGTTTTATACAAGTTTATCAAAGTCAAGTTAACCACATTTAACTAGAAAACGCAACGGAAGCTTATATTTTAAAACTTGTTATTGAACATACCATTATGTAAAACTAAAACCCAAAGCCAAGGATCAATATTACAAGAACAAAAATGCTCACAAAATGTAAATGTACCTCTTTTTACCTTTAGAAGAAGATGTAGGTGGATGAAGATGATGATGTCTTCAAATGGCAAGGTTGCAAGTAGAAACCCTCAAGCTTTTGATACCCCAAGCTTTTATCAACAACACCAACTTGTTGCTAGATTTTAAACACCAAAAGAAGCTCACACAAACTCCTTTTTTCTGCCCACTTGAGCCGTGGGTATGAGAGAGAGGTAGAGGGAGTTTTCTTTGCACTTGAAATTCAAAATTGATGGATACATTTTGCATGTCTTGGATGGATGGTAATAATAAAGAGATCACATGGACCCAAAAGGAAGGAAGGCATATTGATTGGACCCAAAAAACCCACCCACATGGGGTGGCCGTTTTTTTTGTTATTTCCCTTTCTTTTTTTTTTTTTTTTTTTATTATTTTGTTTTAACATTTAAAACATCTCCATCTCCATTCATTTTATAAAACTCACTTATATAAAATGTACATACATATATATATAATTATTTAACCAATTAAATAATTAATTTATATAAACAAATTATCCAAATAATTTATTTAAATCCTCAAGTGTGTTTGTTTAGAAAACCAATTTTCTAAACGCGTAGTGTTCGGTATTCGTTTAAATGATCAAATCATTAAAAGAATACATTTGGTGTTGTCTAGCTTGTTATTGGGTATGACCCGACTTGGATCAAACACAGTTAGCCACATTAATATAAATATGTGTCTCGGGCATACGTAATTCCAACAAAAGCTTGGACCTTTATAAGTTTAAAACGTTCTAGGCTAGTTCTAGGGTTCATATATGAGCCGTATATAACCATATGTCCATTAAGTCCGTTTTAGTCATCAAGTTTGCTACTTTATGAAATAACTAGACCCGATCTACTCTAGGTTTGAGGTTCATCATTATTCGTTCATAAAAATGTAACCTTTAGGATCAAGAACATACCTTTATGTTGTTTCTAAGTCACGGCTAGCTTCGCTTAGGAGCTTGAATCGTTTATCTAGCTTGAGTATAGAGGATGAATCAAAGATCTTGGCTTGCTAAACCTTGGTTCTTACTTTCTCTCTTGCGGCCGAGAATGGAAGGTTTGGGTGTGGGTTTTAGGTTTAAAGAGAGAATAAGATGGATGTTATGGATGGAAATGGAAAGATTTAGGGTTTAAGGGGTATTTATACTCCCTTAAGCCTATGGACCTAAGGCCCATCTTTCTTTTTTAGTCCATAATTACTCCATCTAATTTACTCACTTATCGTTCTCTCTTACTATTATTTTATTACTAACCCAAGTAAACTTTTCCATTAAGAATAATATATAAAATATTATTATTTGAAATTCGGGATGTTACAAATATAAATAAAAAAAATCTAAAAAACCAAAATGTTTCCGCCATTATTCTCGTTCACAAAAAAAAATCAAAATTCGGTTCGACCCTAACCTATTCCAACCCAAACCAAAACAACCATTTTTTTAATTAACCCGTTCTGACCCATGACTCATTTCAACCCATGACTCGTTTTGACCCAACCTAACCCATTTGCCACCTCTATTGAAGACACTTTCCAGAAGCTACGAAAGATAAGCATGAAACTAAACCCAAGCAAGTGTTCGTTCGGAATGGAAGAAGGCAAGTTCCTCTGGGTTATTGTAACCAAAAATGGATTCAAGGCCAACCCTGAGAAAGTACATGCAATCTCCTACATGCCCTCATCAAAATCACTGAAAAAAGTACAAACCCTAAATGGGAGACTGGTGGCAATGAACAGGTTCCTGGCGAATCATGACACCAAATCGATTCCATTTGTATCAACATTGCGAAATTGCTTGAAGAAATCATAATTCCGGTGAGCATCAGAAGTGGAACAAGCTTTCCAAGAAGTGAAGAAGTGCCTGATTGAATTGCCAACACTGACGGCCCCGCGGAAAGGCGAGGAGTTAGTCGTGTACTTATCCACGTCGACCAGGGCGGTAGGAGCAGTGCTACTGGTAGATCATGAAAAAAATCCAAACACCAATATGTTATGTCAGCATGACTCTCACAGATGCAGAAATGAGATACTCCATAATGGAAAAATTGGTCCTAGCATTGGTATACGCATCAAGACGCCTCCGCAGATATACTCATGGCCACCCAGTCAGCGTGTTGACAAACTATAAGATCCAAAATGTGCTCCGGAAGCCATAACTTTCAGGACAGTTGGCGAAATGTGCAATTGAATTGGGAGAACATACCCTCCAATACAAGCCTATACCAACAATTATGTAACAACTCGGACTTTTGAAATTATTATCTTTCGTCATTTACCCCACATGTTTAAGAAGTTCGGAAAATGTTATCAATAAAATATTGCGTTTACCAATATATTATTATATTATTGTCATTTAATTAATATATATTATTAACTTTCAACTTTATACAATTTCCTCCCCAAACCATACTTTTCCTATTTTTGTTTCCATCTTCAAATTTCAGGGGCTGATCTGCAATATTTATAAACTTATTATAATATATATTTTAACCAGGATCCAAGATCCAAACCCGTAACCCATTTACCCGTTTATGTTATCTTGCACCCTAATCTTCGTTTAAAAATCAAATTAGATTCTTGCATATCGTTTATCCTTATTTCACTATCAATATATCTCATCTAATTGCGGAAAACGTATCTCAATATGTTTATAATTTTCTAAATTACTTAACCGCTTATATTTTTATCGGGTTGCCTATTAAGAGTTAATAATAATCAAATTAATCTAGGGCACTCCATCCATTCAAACTCGCGACCAAAACCCTGCAGTTAATGGAGTTATCATAACCTAGATCATCGTTTTACTGGTGCACCAGGGCCGCGACCTGCCCGTTAAAATTAACCATCAATCCAATATCGATATAGGCAATTGTTTATAGTTTTATGATCGTCGTTATGTCGGCTTCAATAACCTTATGACTAATTAAACAAACAAACAACGGATTGATAGTTTGTGATTCTAGGGTTTCTTTAGTTTTGGGGAAATTGATATGTGTATATTTATTATTTTGTTTTCATATCATAAACAACTAACAACCTAGAGAAGCTGGTTTGATTGGTGTCTGTGTTCTTGGTAACTCGGTTGTCGCGCAGGTTCGAGACCCGGCACCATCGTTTAGGATGCTTGTCGTCGAACGCCTATATAAACTTACTTATATTTATTTTATATATATATGTGTGTGTGTGTATTAAACGTATTAAATAAATTTTTCTTTAAAAGATTTAAATGCAATATTTATTTATATATTATTACATATTATAGTTATTTATTTGAATATTTATATAATTGTATTTTATTCTATTAATCTTAAGTATATTTTATATTAGAACTAGTTATATAAATTATCAATTATTAAATTTGATTATATATTTTTCACGTCAAATGTAAGAAGAGGTGATATTATAAATAATAAAAAATGATGTTTCTTATAAATAATAATAATCGATAATCTTAATCTTTATTATAGGAGTCAATCGTTCAAATCTATAATATTATAATTCCAATCATAATTCAAATCACACTGAAATCCTTTTTCATTAAATCATGTTACATCTTTATAATTAATCTTATTAATATTATTTAATTATGAATCCCTGATGTTATATCCCGAAGGGTTCATCTCTCTCACAATATCACTTATATTTCATTCCTAAAACAGGTGAGTAACCACTCCCATATTTTTCTAGTTTTCAATTGTTTTGGAGACACTTGAGTACCCTTTATCTTATTATTTCTCAAACACAAACTGTGATTTTTGTGTTGTGTATCAATTGAATGACTGTCTATTACATGCTATTTGCTTACTTTTTTACTTGAATCGCATTCGGAGAGGTCCAACATAATCTCATTATAGTATTATCATACGACCGTCGTAGTGGCCGGAGCCCGATCACATTTTCAATGGTTTCACCGACATCTCATTACTTGCTTAACGAGTTCATTGTTTATACTCACAGATAACAGTCTTGCCTTTATTATTCATTTATATCATTATATATTATTACCATTTTTGTTTGTGTCAAAACTGGTGATCTACTCACTCAACATGTGTTGTTGACAAATATATATTTTGTACGCATTTGCAGGTTATAGATTTGGATTGCCTATCGAACTGTAGCTCACGTAGAGATGACTTTAGGATAAAACTTATACAAGAATAGTTGGTTTTGTATTTGTAATATTCTTTATTTGTTGTATATAAATGTTGTTTGATAATAAATAAATTAATTAAACATTGTCGCTTTATAATTTCATGATAGTACCTTGAGAGTTGTGGCAATCAGCTCACGCCCCGGCATTTCCATCGTAGGTTGGGGTGTGACAAATTAAGGGTCATGTACTGGCAGATTTCATCGCAGAAGTGCCAACCGAGAAAGAATATGAGTGCAGAGCGGAAAAGGAACCAACCGCGATCGTTGAAGAAGAAGACGTATGGTTTCTATTCACTGATGGAGCGTCTAATGACGAAGGATCAGGGGTTGACTTGAAATTGCTAAGCCTAGGTAAGCAGGAGTTCACATATGCTATCCGACCGAATTTCAAGAGTACGAACGAGGTGGAATATGAAGCATTTTTGGTCGGGTTGCGCATAACCCGCAAATTTGGAGCACAACACGTTGAAGTACATGTCGACTCAATGCTCATAGCCAGCCAGGTCAATGGCTCATATGAAGCGAAAGATGATGTCATGGCATCTTACCTGGAGAAAGCCAGACAACTGATTCAGAAATTCAAAACCGTATGGTTACACCCATATTCGAACCACTAGGAAAAGCTTTCAGATCGGAAACATGATAGGATTCAATTCGGATCAAGTTTTGGGTTGAAATAGGTTTTTTCGGGCTAGCTAGGGATGGCATTGTGTCTGGTTTAGATATTCCAAAATTCATACCCGGTTATTAAACTATGTCGCAAACCCGTCGGGTATTTCGGGTTTTAGATTCCCTAACGTATCTTAATAAAATGCCAGTCCAATAACAATTTTGTATTAACAAGAATACGTATGGTGGGTTGTGGTTAGGAAGAATAGTTGAAATTTACGTAACTGACAATTGTATTGTTTTTCAACTTATTCCTGGAAGGAAATGAAAAGCCAAATACAATATTGATTTCTTTTTACGAACATAATGAATATTAACATTAACATAGTTAATATATTAATTGATAGACATTATATTTACAAATTAAAAGATACTATATATAAATATAATTTAACTATATATATATATATATATATAAGAAAAATAATTAGTCAGGTATATCAAATATATAATCGAGTAAATGAGTTAATGTTATCATGTATATTATAAATCCTAAACCCGTCTCAAACCCACAAAATTTTTTCTAAATTAACCCCAAACCCACCCTAATTGTGTCGGGTTTCGGGTTTCACTACCAACCCTAGGGCCAACATGGGTTTCGGATCTGGACGGAATTTCACACAGGACAAGTTTCGAATCAGGTTTTCATTCGAAACACGTTTTAGGTTCGGGACAGATTAAGTTTCGAGTTCAGTTAGAGTTTCTGGTCGGTCTAGAACGGGTTCGGGTTGGAATGGGTGCGGAAAGTTGTGCCATCCCGAAACCCGTTCCGTAAAGAAACCCAATACATAAACTTTTATCTAAAAGTTAGTTAACTAAGAAACACGTTACGTAAATTCAAAGGAGTCCCAGTTAGACCCATATCCGACCCAACTCATTAGGTCGGATCTGAACCACTAGGTGTCACAACCCAACATACGGCGGAACATACCGGGGCGCAACATTGATTGTATCATAGCTCAGAAGACACTAAGTAAAATACACATGTCAGTATCTAAATTATTCATTCATATATCAAATTTCAAAGCACAAACATTGTCTCAAAAATACCTTTACAATAAATATTCAAAATTAAAGCAAATGTGTTCTTCAGCAACCTAAGGTATCAACTAACTTCAGTACTTGATTCATCCAATAAAGCTACCCGCGTCATGCGTGAAAATATATATTTTTGTCAACATAACGTTGAGCAAGTAGACCACAGTTTTTGAGTATATATAATACTAAAAGACAATTCCATGCAATAATCGTACATTACTACAACTAGTAAACAATAAATAAAAGTTGTCTTTTCAACCGAATCGCATTGATAACGGTTTACTTCGACGGCGTATGATCATACTAATGAGGATGAGGATGAGGATGAGGATGAGATACCAACCAACATAAAATAAACACATAGTCATCTTCGCACATAACAACTAATCGAGCAATTACAATTATGCATATAACGCCCCCAAAATAGAAAAGCGGTAAAACGAGAGATGTGCATTTACTTACCTTGTAAAAGCGTTGATGAGGATGAGAATACAATAAAAGCAATCAAATTCCTCGCGCTAAGTCTACGAAGGTTCCTAGATATAATAGACAAATTAATATGGAACGCTAATAGGACGTACAACGAAGTTGATTTTCGAGGATTATTAATAATAATTCTCTTGAGATAAATTGAAAAGATAAGAAAATAATCTTAATTTATTCGGGATTAAAAGTAATAATAAATAATAATATGGGAACTTTAAATGAAATATTTACGTTTAATAATATTCAAGAGTTTTTTGATAAGGGTAATACTTATTTATAAAAATGTTGATAATAATAATAATAATAATTAATAGTAATAATAGTAATGTTAAAAACTGGTTTTAGGATGACGGGAAAATGACTCAATGTGTCGGTTCATAATAATATTTAAATGTTTATTTGTGTAGCGGATAATTAAAATTAAAAGAAAACAAAATCATAAAATAAAGTTAACAAAAACCAAAAAAAATAAAAGCCAAAATCGGCTGGGTCGGGTTTGAACCCGCCACCCAGCCCTTGCTACACATGTGACCAACCAACTGAGCCAACATAACCAGTTGTTAACATTGCAGGCCCGAAAATCTATAAACGTATGTTTAAAGGGACATGAACCCTATATTATCCAATTGGATAATCTGGTCCATGTTCGATCAAGCAAGTTTAGGGTTATTGTTCTATGACAGATAGCGATTCTAGCCGTACCTATTAATTGAATTATATAGTATGGTACGATGGTGAAATTGCTCAAAAGAGTTTCGGCCAGAGGTAGGTTAATTTAAGTGACGGGATGTGATTGTAAACGGAATTGAGTTTAGGGGAATTGTTGGTGACGAGGAGGAGGAGGTTTCTGCAAGTTTAATTGATTCGTAACGAGGGGATTATATAAGATCACGAGTTAGGGTTTGTTTAGGGCTTAATAAGGTTAATTTATCAAATTACGGACTAATTAACACGCTTTTACTAAAATTGAGTGTCGGTTACGCGTTTATTCGGTGGATAACATCGTGAAAATATCGGATCAAAAATAACAAATTTCCAAAGTCAAGGGACCAAAAATGTCAAATTCTAAACCTTAGGGTTGAAAATGAAAAATCTGGTTTCCTGACCTGTCGCGATACGCGATGGATCAGAAAAGAAACCCATCGCGTATCGCGATGGGTTGTATGACAGCGAGGCACGTGGTTTGCCACGTGGCACACTGTCTGCCACGTGTCCCGCCACGTGGCCACACGTGGCACATCGTCCGCCATGTGTCAACACGTGGCACAACATCTGCCACGTGGCGCCACATGGCAGATCTATATGGTGACGACTCAAGCGTACGTCGCGATACGCGATGGGCTGGCCAATGGCCATCGCGTATCGCGATTAGGCTGCTGAAATTGCCTATAAATAGCAACTACGGGTATCTCACTTCTCACACCAAATTTTCTCATTCAATTCTCTCTCTAACATCTCTCTATGCCCCAAGATACATACCCTTGATTTCCTCGAAGTTCGTGCCCTCGATTCCTCGTAAACCGTGTTTATATACCGACATTCCTTGAAGTACGTGCCACATAACAACGACGTTCCAACGAAAAAGGGGTTGCCATTCCGACATCCCGACGATTCGCCTTGTAAAGCGTGCCGACGTGTGGAGTAGCATTGGCGTGCATCGTTTTGCGTGCCAAAGAATAAGTGTCGAGAGAGAAGTTTGATCAAGAAGATAAAAAGGGAAAACAACGTCGAAGTGCTGCTTGATAGCTTAGGGTTCATATAAGCCGATCAAGGTAGGCATAATGGCCGAATAAAATAATGATAAAATATTATAAAGGCTTAACACCCTAAGTCGAGGTTATACTTGATACGTCGATAAATAAAAGAAAATATAACAAAGAAAAGAAAAGAAAGAAATTATGATTATCTATATAAATATACATGTGTGATTACATATATATGTGTGATTCTTTGTTATGAAATATTATTTAAGTAATAATAACTATTCTTACATAATAAAGAAAAGAAAAGAATACGTTTATTAGAGAAGAAGAAACGTAGGGTTTAAAAGCAATAAACTAAAGGTTTATAATATAAATTAAAAGAAAGACTTTTAATTTATAAAAGGAAAGAATACTTTTTAACTAAAGGTTTTAAAGTAAAGAAAAGAGATTTGAACTAAAGGTTCACTTAATCGAGGTAAAGATTATAAAAAGACTAAAGGTTTTAAGCCGGATTGTATATCCGACTAACAAAAGGTTATACTCGTACTATAGGTGCGAGATAGCAACGGAAAAGACCCTCGGACGGTGTATTGAAGCCGATCCAAATCAAAAAGGTGAATACGCCCCAAACTTTACAAACTTGTTTTAATCGAGTCAAATGAGTTGTATGAAAATGGTTTACATGGGACTACGTGTCTCTAAAAACATTATAAATAAGAGTATAAGCCTAGCCCTCAGGCTGTAGTATACGTGTGTATGGATCCTTACATATGTGGTATACGCGGTGGGCACACTGCAACACACCTGGTCATAGTGATGCTTCATGCGGGTAGTGTGACCATATGTATACGTACAGGTACTTAACTAAGTCGAACGTTGCGGTGTTTGCTGAGGTATTTAGTGTAGAGACTTGAGTTTATAATGGTATTTAGCTTTGTTATTCCTAAGCCACGATGGGCTGAGACCTACGTAGTTTCGAGGGGTAATAAAGTAAAAGAAAATATTTTTCGCGTCAGCATATTCACCAGCATGTGTTGCTGACGTATTTTCTAAACATTTTGCAGGTGATCAAGATTAGGGCTTGGGATGACGAAGTGCTCAAGATATCTGATGGCTCGGATCTTTTTGTTAAACTTAATATAATGTTAATGGTGGTTTTGTAACTTAAACAAGTAATCTTTAAAACATTAAACGGAGACTTTTAATCCCGTCGTTTGTGAATGTAAATATTATATTTTTAATCCAAATGTTTCTAAAGACTTCCGCTTTTAAACGTAACTTTGATATATTTACAAATGTAGTACCAACATATGTTTCATTCACCTAGGAAGCGGTTTGGGGTGTGACAAGAGTTGGTATCAGAGCCATCGATCTTAGCGAATTAGGTATTGAAAGACAATACCTAAGCTTCGATCCAAGTATAGAAAAATATTTTATTATTTGTTCTATTTGAATAGGGATAAGATACGCTGGTAACCTTTTCTTTCCCTCCTCACTCTAAACCACCCAACTTCATAGATGTCTTTTAAGAAGATGATGAATAACTATGTACGTGAAGCAAAGAAGGCTGGAATTGTTGAACCCCTACCAAAAGATAACATGAGTGAAGATTATTATGAGGCTTTCTTCAACCAAGACCAATACATCGACCGAACCAAGCCAATATACTTCCCCGGAACCTAGCATTGTCTAATCAATTTACCCGATAGTCCACCAATGCCAAGAAGTGATCCCCTAAGACATTCCAGCTACCACCCATAAAGCATACCCATGTACCACCCATACGAAGTCCCAACATATCACCCTTCCGAGATCCCCACATATCATCCAACCGATGTTCCAACTTACCAACCACCAAATCCTCATCCATCGTAAACTTTTCTCTCCAACCTACCAATCAAGGAAGAACCTATGTCCGACTCGTCCGACTGGATGCAGTGTCATTCAGACCAACGAAGATGGCACACCGGAACCTCTACCTATGATACTGCTGACCCTCACCCCAACCCGCAAGAAGGACCTTCACGAAAACCAAGGATGAGAGTCATGATGCCATATGAAAGTTTCCATATGCCCCCGATAGTGAAGGAGACTACCCAACTGATGGTGGAAGAGGACCCTGAGGAAGAAGAAGATCCAGAAGAAGAGCCTGAGGAAGACCCTGAGGAAGAATACCCTGAAAACCCTAATGAAGTGTCGACACCATTGGAGGAATCGTTCTTTCCCCAGAACCCGAGTTATGGCTCCGTTGATCCTTATGTGCAATACCTCGAGGAACTCAGGAACAAATCATCATCAAGTTTTCCACCCTACCAAGGCACGATCCCGACAGAGGAAGAACAAGCGGACAAAATCCACCAACAAAATGAAGCTGCCGAGGCATTCTTCAACTATCCATCTGATGTGACTTTATCTCCGTACCCGAACCCAAAGAACCACCACGACTTAGTCATGACGGGGTACCGTGATCCGCCACCCCGCTACAGATATCCTAACGAGATCCCTCAATCACAAGAGGAGCATTTGGACCGAGGCTTGAATGAAACCGATGACTTGAGGAAGAAGATAGTTGTGGATGGAAAGAAGAAGAAAATGATGGGAGAGAAAATTCTGCGAAAATGTAATAAGATGACAAAAATGGTGAAGAAGTTTATCAAGGATTGTAGAAGAGAAGTGCGAGTGTTGTGTTGTGAGGGTTGTTTTGAAGTAATCTAGTTGTTTTATATGTTGTAATCGTATGGATAGGAAAATATATATACATCAAGTATGAATGTATATATATATATGTGTGTGATGTAATAATTCATATATATATATCTTATATGATATATATATGTTGAATGAATAAATAAATAAAAGTGTGTTTAAGAAAAGAAATTTGTTATATTTCAGTTAAAAAGAAAAACGTGATAAAGAAAGAAAATGTCTCAACAAAGTAACAATGTTGAAGTTTCCCGAAAAGAAGCCGATAAAAGAAAAGAAAAAGGAAAAGATCAAGAAAAAGAACAAGAAGAGAAAATTCCCGATAAGTATATGAATCAAATACAACAAATGATCAAAGAAGCCGTTAGGGCTGAATCGGAAGCTAGATCTCAATCTAGGAAATCCCAATCTGTTGAACCCTCTCGCAAATAGGTAAAATCCCATCCGAGACCGTCCCATATAGAAGAAAGTGTTCATGATTCGAATGCTGGTGATGACATTAGACAAAAATTTAAGAAATTAAAGATAGATGGTTGCTCGTTTAAGGATTTCAAGTATTTTGGACCCAAGGAGTTTCATGGAGACAAGGGAGCTATTACGACTATAAGATGGCTCGAGTAGATGGAGTCAATCGCGATCATATGCAAGTGCTCCGATCAAGAGAAGATACAATGCTCAGCCCAAATGTTTAAGGGCGAAGCGTTAGAGTGGTGGAACACTTTGATAATGAGCAAGGGTCGACAAGCTCTATACAATCTGTCATGGGAAGAGTTCAAGGATATAATGATGGCGAGATTTTGCCCCATGTATGAAATCGACCATATTCAAACCAAAGTTCTTAACCATAAGGTCGTAGGAACAAACATGCGTGAATATAATACCAAATTCCACGAGTACTGTCGCCTCGTTCACCAGCTGGTTAATCCTGAGTCCAGCAAAGTCACTCGGTACATTTGGGGACTGCCGTGGGAAATCCGCGATATGGTACGATCTCACCTCCCACAAACTACTGACTCCGCTATGGAGTTAGCTGGCTATCTAATGGGCGGTATGATCCGTAATAAGGAGGAGGACAAGAAGGTCGTGTCGACCAACGACCAAAGGAGAACTGGAGGAAGCGCCTGATTCAAGGGAAAAAGCGTAAACCAACCCCAAACTAGATTCAATTCTAATACCACGCCATGTAAAACATGCAGAATGTACCACAAAGGTCAATGCCGTTTTACTCCGTCTTCAACCGAAACCGTTTGTGATTCATGTCACAAACCCGGCCATGCCGCTGCTGATTGCTGGAAGAAGACGATGACTTGCTTCAACTACAAGGAAATGGGCCATCTAAGCTTTGATTGCCCAAAGAACAAACCCGCGCCTGGTGGTGCGGGTGGAAGTGCTCAAGCCAGGAAAGGCAATGCAAGGGTCTTCAATCTTGATGCCCGAAAAGAACCCGACATACCGGAAACCATTACCGGTACGTTCTTAATTAACGATACATATGTTGGGTTTTATTCGATTCGGGTGCCAACTTAAGTTTTATAGATTATAGCTTTTGTAGTCTATTACACGAACCCTTAACAAAACTAAACAAGACCCTAAGCGTCGAGACTGCTAATGGTGAAATTGTCAAAATCTCTGAAGCTTTAGAAAACGGAAAAATCTTCTTAGCCGGTTACATTCTACATATCAAATTGCTACCAATGACTCTTGCTACTTTCGATATTGTACTTGGTATGGATTGGTTATCCAACAACCAAGCTCGTATCATTTTTAATAGCAAAACCGTCGAACTTCAAGCCCCCGATAAACAAACCATTCAAATTGAAAGGGACAAAGACGTTGGCCAAGTTAGCATAATTTCCATGATAAGGGCTAAAAAATATTTGAATCAAAGATGCTTAGCATTCATGGGCTACGTCACTGAAGAAACCAAACTCAAGGAGATAAAGAACGTGCATATTGTCACCAACTTTGCCGATGTTTTTCCCGACGAACTTCCTGGAATTCCTCCCGATCGTGAAGTACAGTTTAGGATCGATCTTATTCTTGCACTGCTCTGATTGCCAAAGCTCCTTATCTTCTATCTCCAACCGAAATGAAATAATTGAAGAAACAACTCGACAAACTGCTTGAGAAGGGTTTCATTCGACCGAGTTCTTCACCATGGGGAGCACCAATTCTACTCGTCAAGAAGAAAGATGGATCCATGAGGATGTGTATCGACTACCGAGCATTGAACAAAGTTACCATCAAGAACCTTTATCCACTCCCTCGAATCGATGATCTCTTTGACCAACTCCAAGGTGCAAGCTTCTTTTCCAAAATCGATATTCGTTCTGGTTACCATCAACTCAAAGTACAATCCGAAGATATTTCGAAAACCGCGTTCCGAACAACATATGGACATCATGAGTTCACCGTTATGCCATTTGGACTTACTAATGCGCCAGCCGCGTTTATGGATATGATGAACCGAATTTGTAAGCCTTACTTGGATAAATTTGTTATCGTATTCATCGACAACATACTTATTTACTCTAAGTCTAAGGTTGATCATGAAATTCACCTCCGAACCTTACTTGAAATACTTAGAACCGAGAAGTTGTATGCCAAGTTCTCTAAATGCGAGTTCTAGTTGCACGAAGTGCAATTTTTGGTCATATCATAAACGTCAATGGTATTCAAGTGGACCCCGCTAAGATCGAAGCTATCTCTAAGTGGGAGATCCCAAAGTCGCCAACCGAGATTCGAAGTTTCTTAGGTTTGGCCGGCTATTATCGTAGGTTCATTGAAAACTTTTCTCGTATAGTCGTTCTCCTAACTTCTTTGACTCGTAAAAACATTAAGTATGAATGGGGAACTAAACAAAAAGAGGCGTTCGTTATACTTAAACAAAAACTCACCCAAGCACCTATAATGGCCTTGCCAGAAGGTACTGAGGATTTTGTTGTCTTTAGTGACGTGTCTCATTCCGGATTTGGATGCGTACTGATGCAACAAAAGAAAATGATCGCTTATGCCTCTCGTCAACTCAAGGTGCACGAAAAGAACTATACAACTCACGATCTAGAGTTAGGTGCCATAATATTTGCTTTGAAAATATGGAGGCACTATTTCTATGGAGTAAGATTTATCGTGTATACCGATCATAAAAGCATAAAACACATTTTCGATCAAAAAAAAGCTTAACATGCGTCAACGACGATGGATGGAAACACTAAACGACTATGACTGTGAGATCATCTATCACGAAGGCAAAGCCAACTTTGTGGCCGACGCCTTGAGTCGTAAGGAACATGAAAAGCCGAAAAGAGTCCGATAATTAAGACTAGAACTTCAAATAGACCTTCTCGAACAAATCAAATCCGCTCAACTCCAAGGGATAATTGAAAACAATACCTCTGACGAAAAACCTAACGGCACCATTGACTCACTAGTCAAGGGTGACGATGGTATCATTAGACTCGGTAATAGGATTTGGGTAGCAATCGTTGGGGACTTGCGTGAAAGAATAATGAATGAAGCTCGCAAGTCCAAGTACATGATGCACCCCGGTAGTGACAAATGTACCAAAATCTCAAACCGAACTACTGGTGGAATGGGATGAAAAAGGGCATCGCTTCGCATGTGGCGAAATGTTTAACATGTTTGAAAGTCAAGGCTGAACACCAAAAGCCATCAGGATTGCTTCAGCAACCCGAACTTCCCATTTGGAAGTGGGAGTTAATAACAATGGATTTCATCACTAAACTCCTAAAAACTCTATAACATTTTATCATCTTTAACATTTTGAGAAAAAATAAATATATAATAACAACATAATTTAAATCAAAATACATGGGTTCATTTGTTGGTTAGGGCTTCATGAACCACCATGGGTCCTTCCAACAAATGAAAAATATCGAACACCAAATAAACAAAATCAGTCGAAAATCGAATTTGAGGGGGTGTTGAGGTAGATGGTTGAAGTAGTTCGGGAACCACCCCATTATACATACTTCATCCATGACCACGTTTATAAATTTAAGGATGTGATCGTCACATGACCACGTTTGATACAGTGAGGGTAGTAGATTCGGGTACGTTTGGTGTGATATGCTTTGGCCTAATAAGTTCCACACCCTTACCGAACACTCCAGGAAGGCAACCAGGTCTCGCGGTTGATTAATATTTATACGCGTTGCACTTCCTTAGTCTCGCAAGCCTTGGTGTCAAGGGTTCGGTAAACAAGTGTGTCCCTCTTACAGTTACTACATATCCGTCCCACGAATCATCCTTAAGGAGAGGGGAGTAAAAAGGTGGGATTTCATAAGGAATTTCCCGATTAAAAGTCGTCCTAGAGTTTTTAAAAATAATTTTTGAGAGTGAGGTATAGCCTCAGATTAAGTGTGTGCTTTTGTGTACAATTGTATATGATGAACAATATAAATATGTTAAGCTATGTACAAAAATTTAAACAAGTATGGTGAACGTATAGGAACACGTATGAGGACCCTAAGCATGCTACTAGGTCGTTACGTCTAACCACCTATCTTATAGCCTTCGGATCTGATACCAATCTGTCGCACCCCAACCTACGGCGGAACATGCAGGGGCGCGAAATTGATTGTATCATAGCTCAGAAGACACTAATTAAAATACACGCGTCAATATCTAAATTATTCATTCATATATCAAATTTCGAAACACAAACATTGTCTCAAAAAATGCAGTTACAATAAATATTCAAAACATAAATAACTTAAAGAAAATGTGTTCTTCAGCAACCTAAGGTATCAACTAACTTCAATACTTGATTCATCCAATAAAGCTACCTGCGTCATGCGTGAAAATATATATTTTAGTCAACATAACGTTGAGCAGGTAAACCACAATTTTTGAGTATATATAATAATAAAAGGACAATTCCATGCAATAATCGTACATTACTACAACTAGTAAACAATAAATAAAAGTTGTCTTTTCAACCGAATCGCATTGATAACGGTTTACTTCGACGACGCATGTTATACTAATGAGGATGAGGATGAGGATGAGGATGAGATACCAACCAACATAAAATAAACACATAGTCATATTCACACATAACAACTAATCGAGCAATAACAATTATGCATATAACGGAATTGTAGTGAAAACACTAAGTTGATTTTGAATGCAAAACGCCCCCAAAATAGAGAAGCGGTAAAACGGGGGATGTGCATTTACTTACCTTGTAAAAGTGTTGATGAGGATGAGAATACAATAAAAGCAATTAAACTCCTCGCGCTACGTCTTCGAAGGTTCCTAGATATAATAGACAAGTTAATATGGAACGCTAATAGGACGTACAACGAACTTGATTTTAGAGGATTATTAATAATAATTCTCTTGCGATAAATTGAAAAGATAAGAAAATAATCTTGATTTATTCGGGATTATAAATAATAGTAAATAATAACAGGGTAACTTTAAATGAAATATTTAAGTTTAATAATATTCAAGATTTTTTTGATAAGGGTGATACTTATTTATAAAAATATTTATAATAATAATAATAATAATAATAATAATAATAATAATCATTAATAGTAATAATAGTAATGTTAATAACCAGTTTTAGGATGACAGGAAAATGACTCAATGTGTTGGTTCATAATAATATTTAAATGTTTATTTGTGTAGCGGATAATTAAAATTAAAAGAAAACAAAATCATTAAATAAAGTTAACAAAAACCAAAAAAAAATAAATAAAAGCCAAAACCGGCTGGGTCGGGTTCGAACCCGCGAACCAGCCCTTGCTACACATGTGACCAACCAACTGAGCCAACATAACCAGTTGTTAACATTGCAGACCCCGAAAATCTATAAACGTATGTTTAAAGGGACATGAACCCTAGATTATCCAATTGGATAATCTGGTCCATGTTCGATCAAGCAAGTTTAGGGTTATTGTTCTATGACAGATCGTGATTCTAGTCGTACCTATTAATTGAATTATATAGACTGGTACGATGGTGAAATTGCTCAAAAGAGTTGCGGCCAGAGGTAGGTTAATTTAAGTGACGGGATGTGATTGTAAACGGAATTGAGTTTAGGGGAAATCGTTGGCGACGAGAAGGAGGAGGTTTCTGGATGTTTAATTGATTCGTAACGAGGGGATTATATAAGATCACGAGTTAGGGTTTGTTTGGGGCTTTATAAGGTTAATTTATCAAATTACGGACTAATTAACACGTTTTTACTATAATTGGGTATCGGTTACGCGTTTATTTGGTGGAATATGCTAATTACCTAACTTAATTGATCATAAACGAGCGGGAATTGAAGATTTTGAATGGTTTGGGGTGCGCCTGGTCGGGTTTTGGGGTTTGGGTCAGCCGGTCGGACCAGGGGGTGGGTTAGGGTTATTTTTTTAATAAAATACTACTTAAATTTAGTAAATAAAGCTATAACAACCTAAATACTCAATAAATGCGACATTTTAATTAAACAATTGACCTGAAACCTTAAACGGGTCGGGTAACGATTACAAGAATACAAAAAGAAAAAAATGAAATGTTACACTAGGATCGGCTTAGAAGGATGTGATGAGACATGTGACCAAACACTACGTGGGATGACAGTTTTCCCACCTACCTATAGTTACTCCATTTATTTACTTGTTTTTTTCTCATTGCACACTTCTCCTCCCATTTGTTTCATTAGTAATTAACATGTCCCATATCGTCTAAATAAAAAAAGTCCCCCCCCCCCCCCCCCAACATATTGATGTCTCACATCGCGACGCTTAAGAACTGCTATAACACGAATTGAAAAGGCTAATAAGCTAAACAATTTAAGATTGAGACAAAGAAAACTGAAAATTCGTTGGTTGAGTTTATAAATGAGTTAAACATGAACTCAAATTTCAAGGACTCACTTGTTACTTTTGTAACTAAAGGGTCTATTATTACTACTTTTACATGCCTCTTAAATAGAGTACAACTTTTAAAAAATTATGTCACAAAATCAAACAGGGTAGGCTACTCTAGCAATTTTAATTTGACTATCTCATAAATACATAGATTTTCTAATGAGGTGTACGGTAAAGTATAAACATGAGATTTGCATGATATTTTTTAGAAGCTAAAAATGTGGGAATAAATAGGGCAAGAAAGTCAATTAATTTATGCCCTACCCCTACTACTACTTTGTTTTTGATGGGTTAAATGTTATAATAATAATAATAATAATAATAAATAAATAAATAAATAAATAAATAAATAATAAACACAATGAAAAGAAAAGGGGAATACAAAGGGAAAAAATAAAGAAAAATAAGACGTTTTTGTTAAGGGTGACAATTTTTATCTGATAGGAATCACAAAACTAACAAGGCATGAAAATAATCAAATTTTTAATCAGGTTATGTTTGAGTAGACATGTTTAATAAAACCTGGCATATACAGGTTAATATGTTTAACCTTTTTAGTTAAACAAGTTGACCCAGTAACTCATTTAACCTATTTTTGTTTCAACCCACTAACCCAATTAACACATCTAGAACTAATTATTATTAGTCAACCCAATTAGCATGTTTAGATAAATGAGTTCAAGGGATCATGTTTGGATTACACAATTTTAATTGTTTGCCTTCTAGGGATGATTTTTGGACACATAAATATATGGATTGTGTTCGCGTTGAACAATTTAACCTGTCAACCGACACAATTGACATCCATATCCAAGGCCAAAAGTAAAAGAAAAATAACAAGAAACAAAGAGAAGGCAAAATGTTTGTTTTGTAAACAAAAAAACACATGTGAAATCCTTGCCTTACAATCTCAATACAACTTAATTACTAAACATGTAACCAAAAAAAATCAACTTCGAACCAAAGGGCAAAAGCGTCATTTGACGCATAAAAGGAACCATCTTTCATCTGTTCTCATACTTGATTCAAAAGATGCAAAATCCAAGATAAGATTTACAGTATGCTAAAATGGCAACTACTTGGTTATTGTCCATTTGTAGTGAGTCCGGTTTTCTTGGCTTCAAGGCCGGCACCCTCCTTGAGTGCCCATGTGGGCTTCGGTTTCCATTTTAAGGGCAAAAAGTGAGGCAGCCTGTAGATATGAAGCAATGTGCCACACGGGCGAGATAACTTGCGCCTGCATGGCATCACTTAAGGCTTCTTGAGGCATGTTGCTCATAAGGTAAGATAAACTACGCCTAGCAAATACTGTTGGAGATACCATAGGCCCGTGTTCAATGAAACTACAAACAAAAAGATATAGACACATTCTTTACAACTTAATATGATTCAGATATATGCAAGTGTTTATGTATATGTATGGGGCTAGTTGATTTGATAATCACAAACAAAACAAAAAAAAACAACTTCGAACAAAAGAACATCCACGAGCCATAAAATAAATAAATATAAAAGCAAGAATTGGCATTAAGTATATTCACATGTGAATGGATGTCACAGGTCAAATGGTTTTCTTCACATGTAAATTATAATATATTCACATGTGAAGAAAAGTTTTCTATGACGATTTGGTTTTATTGTGCTCGAGCGTTTTGTGCTTCTCAAATAGACGTTCTTATACGTACCTGTAGGTATATGTGTGTGGATTCATATACGTGTATGTATATATTTTATCATACATGTATATTTATATGCATATCTCTATATGTATATCTATAGGTATGGTGTGAGGTTCATTTCAAAATACTAAATTATCGTGAGACAAAAAGAATGAACCTAAATCGTTAAAAAACAAATTTTATCGTTGGTTCATATATATTAAGGTTATTAGTTTTCACACACAAATGTGTATGTAATGGTACATAAAAACAAGTAAATTAATTTGTTTATATGTTCTTTTAACTTTTAAGCGTTAACCTACACCTGACTTACATTAGTACATATGTGTAGATTCTATAAATATATAAAATTTGTTCATATCAATTGAATTTCAAGAAAATGAAAAAGCATTTTCAACCACTTTTCATATAATAATTTTTTTTAGATTGAAAAAATAAATGATTTAGTTTCTTCTTTCTATTCTCGCAAAAAAATGTGTTATGCCTAGAAGAACCTCTCCCATGTATGTATATGTGTAATTGTATATGTATATGCATAAGGAGGTAACAGAAAAAATACTTGTGTATAGCACTGAATTGCGGTTGTAAAATCTTTGTGCCGAAATTCAGCATCACCCTTCTTTTTTGAGTTTAGTGACTCTTGCATTTGATCGGTCCACATTTGAAACGACAACTGAAAAAGTTACGAAATATTATCAGCATTTTTATGCTTTGACCATTTTCAAGAACAAAGGGGTAAAACAATGACTAAACCTCGGTGTTTGTCCTTCATCATCTTTATACGAAAGCTTTTCCATAAGTTCATAAATTGTATTGAAATCCATTCTTAAGCAAGCTTCACCAAGTGGAGAGCGAGGTAAGAATGAAGTAGTCGTTTGGATTCCCATTAACTCGTATGAAGGAACCTAATTGTACAAAAAAAATCAAATAAGAAAAACTGACCCCAAAATCTATTTTTATTGCATGCAGCCTCCTAAATTGTTTTATTCAAGACGTACATGCTGATGCTAAAATGTCACGTTTCAACATGAGCCCACTTTAAAAACATCAAACGAAGTTAACTTTTAACGAAGCAAAAAGTCAAACTAACCCCGGTCTCCTTTTGAAGAGAAATAAGAGCAGACACAACCGATTTTGAATTTGGACGTTCTCGAGGTTCAATATTGCAAACAACGAGAAGCCAAACGCACCAACTCGGTTCCATCATCATTAGAAAATTGTCCTTCTAGACACGAATCCGTAAGCATTTGAAGGTTTCCGATCCCTTATCAATCAAGAGGCCTAAGTCAAAACATATCAAATTCAAGACAAAATAATATACGCATAGCGTCTCTTATAAATAACCAAAATGCATATACTAACATGGCTAGGAGGGGATGTGTTTCCCGCTAAGAAGGTCAACCAAAAGAGTCCCAAAGCTATATATGGCACTTTCTGGAGTCACCCTCCCTACAGAAGAATCATGCAAAGTGGTACGTCAAATTACCAAATACCTTCGATGACGACAATTGATGTAAACATACCGGTTCTCAAATACTCGGGTGGAGTAAATGCAAGATTTGTACTATAACTTTTCCCATCCATACTATTCTTCATGAGCCCAAAACATGAAAGTCTTGGATTGCCTTCCTGTAGGAATTTAATGCATAAACAAATGGACCCAACAAAAAATTTTAAAAAAAAAATCACAAACTTTACCTCCGTCAAACAAGACGCGGTAGGCGTTGAGGTCATGATAAAGAGCACGGCCTTTACTTGTACAATATTCAAGAGCCTCCGCAAGATGTAGAACAACAACCCGTAACCACATTGCCCACTTCATTGGTTGTGATTCCCCTACATTGTTTAATAAAGATTTTACTAAAAGAAACACACGAAGAAGAAATTTCACCCCGTTTAGTGAAACGGGTCATCCTTTATTACTAACGGGTTAAACTGAATAGTTAAGTATCAAAAAGAGTCGAATAGAATAACGTCCCACCTACAGAAAAGCTATGAAATAATAAAAAATGTACACAACTTAATTTAAAAAAAATTAGTCAAAGCTCGGCTCGTTTACATCCCAAGTTAGCATGTTAACCTGACATAGTCCATTTGGACCCACGTAATATTAACCGTCTTGGCCCATTACCTAGCCCGCCTGATTTATTATCTGTGAAAAAATTAACAAAGAGGTCCTTACAGTGAAAAAGATGTTTGGCAAGTGTGTTATTGGGCATATATTCAGCAACAAGTAGCCTCTCATCATCCTCACAAGCAGCAACCAAGAAGATTAGCCAGCCTATCGTTACGAAGCTGGCCCACAGATCTAGCTTCTTCCTGATGTTGTTAAAGATAACATTTTTCAAGTTACAGTAAATCTTGAATAGGATGTAAAATGACATTTATGCCAAATCAACATATTTAAAGACTACAAATGTTCCATTAAAATCCATTTTTGACATTTGACTGAAAAGTCAACAAATATATAAAGACTATAATTTCCATTAAAATCCTTTTTTATCAACTTGAAAGAATACTAAGATCAAGAAAGCTTCATTTCTTGGAGTAAATTAGCTTCAGAGGATTCTCCTAACTGAAACATGTTTTAACAGTTGACTGAAAAGTCAACCACTACATCCAAATATGTGTGTTGGTCAATCTTTGCAATTTTTATGTGACCAGGAAAAATAAAAAAACATAGGTGATTTCAAATTTTCACTAATAAATATCTGACCACATGATCCAAAAAAAAATAGATTAATAATTGACCACATGAAACAAAAACAATGGGCAAAAGCCGCAAAAACACGCATACAATTCTAACATATCTAGATGAGAAAATTTAACATAGTACCAAAAAATTGTCGGGCATCAGGCCACGCGAATCCAGTAAACCGCTTTACAGCTATCCTCGTTTGATTCTCGAGTTTCCCTTTATATACAACATTTGGCGCCTTTTCACCATGCTCGGACACAATGTTTTCAACAGCAAAACCAGACGTTGCGTTTTTAAGTTGCTCCAATGTGAACTCTTTGAATGCATTGGGTCATTCAAATCCTCATCCTTGTTCCCTGCAATAGCAATAGCAATAGTAATAATAATTATGCACGGGTCAGTTGGGTTATAACTTATTGCTCACCGGGTCAAACTGATCAAACGGGCCAAAATAAAAAGGCTTTGCTAAATAAGTTTAAGGACTTAAGATGTCACCCATGGCAGAATCAAGTGTTTTAACTTAAAAATCAGATCTTTATTTCAATAACAGTTTTACAACTGATTATTCTATGAAATTCAGAAACATAAAAAAAATAAGATAAAAAATCCCATTTGACCCTTTATCCGACATGCTTAAACCAGCCCAACTTACCTCCTTTATATTTAGGGATTTTTACATATATCCCCTCCTTAACTTATTCATGACTTAAAAGATAAAGAAAAAGTAATTGTTTTGAATACATACCGGCTTTAGGATCCTCAAGAACCAATGAATCTTGTGATGAATCTAGACATGGAAGAAGCTTTGGTGCAAAGAGAACCCATGTTGTAAAAACTCTTGCTACATGAAGAAAAGTATACAAATGAGAGAGTATAGAAAAAGTTAAATGTATTTTCATCGTCCTAGATAAGGTTTTTTAAGTTGACTTTTGTGTATCACACAATTTAACTTTGAAATTGACAAGACTTATTTTCTTCTAGTATCAAAATTGATTAACTACACTTAATAATATTCAAAGTATTAAACAGCAAAATAATTCAAGAAGTAATTAAACTAAAGAATCTCTATTTAAGAATTTAGAGTTTGACTATGGACTCAAGAAAATAAAAGTTGACTCATTTCTACCATATTCAATTGAATTCATTAAAAGTAAATTCACACAAACATGATTTATATGCATATTCGTGTGCGAAATGCACGCATATACAATCAAATATATTGCCTTCATTCATGAACACAATATTTAGCTGATTACATATCAATTAAAGATGAACTTGACCGAAGAACAAATCGATCATCCTAAATGAATCATTGGAATCCAAATGGATAAACTCACTAAAAATGAACAAAAAGTGATAAAAAATCATACCTTTGTGTCTTTATTCTTCAAGTCAACTATTTGAAAAATAAAAAGTCAACTTTCTCCTCTTTCTATCCCAAATCTCACACACACACACAAAAAGAAGCCCTAATTTTCTGTAAAGTTTCAATTTTTAGAATCTTTACAGATTCCAAAATTGGAAACCTTTTTAATTAAATCAAATCCTGTGTAAAGTTTCAATTTTTAAAAATATTTACTTCCAAATTTCACAGAATGCACATTTTATCTTTCTTTCAAGA
>NW_027504200.1:0-16614 GCF_021521415.1 Bidens hawaiensis | reverse complement strand
AGACAGTATCCCATATTTTTCCAGTAATAGATGATGATGCTGCAGAGTCAACTAATGATTCACCCGCTACTAGTACTCAGTCTAAGAAATCTTCAAAACCAGAATGCTTGCCAAACATATCTGAAAATGCTGCCAATGTTGAGGGGGAGAGTTCTATTCATCAGATCTTCAAGAGCACATTGTTTCCCGATGACATTCCAAATGAATATGTCGCCGGCACCTCGTACTCTCACAGTACGGCGACATCTGGATGGAAGAATCCTCTTGTTGACGATATTGAAAACCTGTCAAATCTACAATCTACTGGTGATGTTTCTGATCAGTTAATTCCATTAAGACTTCAGAAAGATCATCCAATTGAGAATGTCATAGGTCCCATTGAAGCGGGAGTGTCCACCAGAAGTCAGACAAGACACATTAACAACTGTATGTTCTCCTGTTTCATCTCTCAAATTGAACCAAAGTCAGTAGAAATGGCTATCCAAGAACCTAGTTGGGTTGATGCTATGCATGAAGATT
Source organism: Bidens hawaiensis (assembly GCF_021521415.1). NCBI lineage: Eukaryota > Viridiplantae > Streptophyta > Magnoliopsida > Asterales > Asteraceae > Bidens > Bidens hawaiensis. Next base: position 16,095 of record NW_027504200.1, on the reverse strand, counting down.
TGAACCAATTTGATAAGTTGAAAGTCTGGAGATTGGTTAAGTTACCTGAAGGAAAGAAAGCTCTGGATACAAGATGGGTTTTCAGAAATAAGCAAGATGACACGGGGTCATTGTTCGAAATAAGGCTCGATTGGTAGTTCGCGGTTTTCGTCAGGTTGAAGGGTTAGATTACACTGAAGTTTATGCCCCTGTGGCTAGACTTGAGGCCATTAGAATTTTTCTAGCCTATGCGTCATACATGGGGTTCACAGTGTATCAGATGGATGTCAAGACTGGATTTCTGTATAGTGAAGTCAAAGAGGAGATTTATGTTGATCAGCTGCTAGGTTTTGTTGATTCCAAGAAACCAGATCACGTCTACAGGCTAGACAAGGCTTTGTATGGGTTACATCAAGCTCCTCGAGCGTGGTATGCTACGTTGACCTAGAATCTTCTTGATCATGGTTACAAGCGTGGAACCGTTGATCAAACCTTATTCCAGAAGACCGTCGGTAAAGATTTGATTCTCATCCAGATCTATGTCGATGATATCATCTTTGGATCCACCAGCGCTGAGTTGTGCACAGAATTTGAAGGGGTAATGAAGAAGAGGTTTGAGATGACTTCATTGGGCGTTTCTCGGGCTACAGGTTCGCCAAAGCTCGGAAAGAATCTTACTGCATCAAGGGAAGTATGTTGAGGATATGCTGGCAAAGTTCGAGCTTAATGACTCAAAGAGTGCCAACATCCCATGGCAGAGAGACCACTACTGTCATCAGATCCTGATGGGAGTCCCGTAGATCAAACATACTATCGATCGATGATCGGGTCTCTGATGTATCTCCCGGCCAGTCGTCCTGACATCATGTTTGCAGTCTGCCAGTGTGCTCGTTTCCAGGCATTCCCTAAACTCTCTCATTTAATTGATGTTAAACGTATTTTTAGATATCTGAAGGGACAACCAAAGTTAGGTCTTTGGTATCCCAAACATTTAGAATTTGATCTTTATGCCTTTGCTGATAGTAATTACGGTGGAGCTGACATAGACAAGAAGTCCACGTCAGCCGGTTGTCAGTTCTTAGGAGATCGTCTCATCTCTTGGCAGTGTAAGAAACAACACACAGTGTCCACCTCGACCGCCGAAGCAGAGTATGTTGCCGCATCTGCTTGCTGCTCTCAGGTTATTTGGATGCAAAACCAGTTGCTGGATTACGGTTTGGAATTTCTTGACACTCCTATTTTCTGTGATAATGATGCGGCCATTGCAATTATGAAGAACCCTGTTCAACACTCTAAAACCAAGCACGTCGATATTGAAATTCATTTTATTCGTTACTGTTTCGATCGAAAATTGATTCATCTTGAACAAGTCCACACTGACAACAATGTGGCGGACTTATTTACGAAACCGGTCTGAACAACAAAATTTAGTGTGCTTGTGGGTTTTCTTAAAATGCTCTATTTCGAGGATTGAGTCTTTTTGGGTATAAATTTGTACATATTTGTTTATTTTTTCACAAATTTAGGGGGAGAAAAATCAGTATGTGTGCGTAAAGATCAAAAAGAAAAAAAAGTGTGTGCCTTATCTTTATTATTTAAAAAAAAATGCTTTTCAAGATCCATTCTCGCTTAAAACTAGGTCGGCTGCTCAAGTTTGAAGGACATATATAAATATATAGTTGGTCCGATGTTCTACTTGTGGTTTCACAGGATAGCCACTTACCCAATGACTGAAAGCACCCGGGGCGATTATGATGATTTTGTGTTTTGTGTTCCTTCACTTAAAATTATGTCGGTAACTCTGAGCTGGAAGGACATGTATTTATACATGCTTGGTCCGGTTAACCACTTGTGGTCATACAGGATAGCCATTTACCTAAAAGCTTAACAGTGACGGGGGTGACTGAATACTTAACACGTGTGTTTTAAATAACTCCCTGAAAAGTGATATTACCATTCAGTTAACAACTTGTTAAAGGCTTCAAAATATTTTCAAATGAAAATTGATCCAACCATTGGAAAATGATAGATAAATCGTTTTTGTGTGCTTAACGGGTGAATTTATTAAGCTTAAAAGGCTCTTGAACAGTCATTGATTTGTATGGTATCTTTCCATGATGCGTAAAAGTTGAAGTGATATAAATTTGCTAAACTTAATGTGGAGAGTCATTTTGAAGAAATGTGCATGTCTCCATATACATCTCTCCGAATGATATGCAGAAAAGCAATTACCCAGTCATACACGAGCCCGTTAGTATATTGATCACCATAAATATTGTATTGTCAAGCTATTATTATTATTGTAAAAAAAAATCTACAAAAGAGTTGACTGAGTTTACTTCATTCTATTAAAGCCATTTTAATAACAAGGCTTAAAGGGTCAAACTAGAACTACAGAGATGGGGCACACAAGTAAGTCCTGTCATGTCTCAAATGAAAGGCTTGTCAGTTTACTGGCACTAAGTCCAACGTTCAACCTTAAAGCCTAAATTTGCTTTTGTATAAAATGTTTTGATCAAGCACTAGGGGGTTGGAGTCAAATTGGGTTGATATGGGGAAAGCCAAATACGCTTTGAGAAGAGATAGGAGGCATCACAGGTCCATGAGTGATGTTCATCTAAGCTTTATGCCGAACTGAACCTTAATCATATCACTGATGCAATGAAAATCTTGCTAAGTATGTTATACCTGCTATCAACATGTTTCTTTATGTCATAATAACGTTGAACATGAATCCTTGTGACAGCCTCTTAAACGATATGATTCCATGTTCATATATTTTCATAAAAAAAGGACGGCGTTTTTACTAAAACTAAAATTTGATCCCGAATTTATAAACTCAAGGGAGTTTTGTTTATATTAAATGCGAATTTATTTTTGGTTTTGTTCTTGGTTACTTTTATCTTGTTTTTATCATGTCCATCTCATTTATATTTTTCTCGAAACTACTCTCCTTGAAACGTCTGTGTAAACTGAGCTTGCTTCTGTAATTGGGCTTTGAAAACTTTCTGTGTCTTTAATCTGCTTGGACAAAATTTACTCGGGCTATTGACTGGTTTAAGTCCATTTAGTGTCCTCGGCCCATTTCTGTTTTAATATAAGTGGTATTAAAGTTTTTTTTTTATTTTTATCACTTTCATTATTTTCACAAAATCAAAAACCTTTATCTCTCATGCTTCTTAGCCGAAATCAAAACCCTCATCACTAATCATCAATCAGGGTGTTCTTATTATCAGGTATTGGAGATCTATGTACAGACAAAGGCATATTTGATGGTTACCATGAACTGATTTCATGAATAATTGATGAACTAACAGTGGATTCATGAGTATTCAAGGGTTTTAACACACAGTTTAGGGGTTAATCAAGTGTTCTCAGTTGATTTTTTTTTTGACTAATTTCAGGTTTAATGGAGGTTTTGTAGAGATCTCGGTGGGTTGAAGATGATTACACGTTTCCCAAGGTGGAACGCAAGGGGTTCTCTGTCCCCATCTGTCCAGGAGTTCTCGTTGACTTTCGTTGACCGAGAACCCCCATCTTGACAGAAAACATACGTTCTCGGTCAAGTCTTGACCGAGAACCCACGTTCTCGGTTAAATGTTGACCAAGAACCTCAGTTCTCGGTTGATTTCATTGGCTTTCGTTGACCGAGAACTCACCCTGTTGACTGAGATCTCTCCAATTGGGCTAAAATCTCACTGGTTGGGCCCAAATCTACACTGTACTGTGAACTTGGGCCTTCTAATGCCTTTTTGGGCTCTCATATGAATTCTCCTTGGGCCTGTTTCAGTCTTATGGCTCAAAATCTTTTAAAAGTCATGGACCAATTTTTAAATACTATCAAATTAATTTATTGGCTATCTAACTTGGTGGGTTTGGTGCAGAAATGGCTTATCAGAATCCGTTAAAGTTTGTTGATACACATAACATAGCTGGTCATTTGTTTGATCCACCCATGGCCCACAAGGAATTCAAATCGATGATAGTTGGACTCAACACTTGCAGGATCTCTCATGCACTAAGAGAGAATCATGTCATATGCAAGAAGATGATCACCGACTTCTGGAATAATGCGTCAATCAATCCATGAGGACCAGATGGAGTCATGTCTATAGACTCCAAAGTACAAAAGATGCCATTTGTTATCACAGAGGCGATTATTTGAGAAGTTCTTATGTTTGGGGATCAACATGATTAACCGACAGAGTATTATTACCAGAATGGGTTACGAAGGCACCTATCCTCCAGCCATCAAGAAGTTATTTCACCCATATTGGAGATACCTATTACACCCATTCTTTACATATATCTCAGGGAGGAAGGGAGGGTCAGACGAGATCAGCCACACTTAGACGTCTGCTATCGCTACTCTGATCATGGATTGGAATTACAGTTATTCAAAGTTCGTATTCAATGAAATGATGAGCAATTTGAAAGAAAAGAAGAAGGAGATATTCCTCATGTATCCAAGATTCTTACAAATGATCATTGATTCTCATTACACTGGCCTGGTCAAATCTGTTGAAACTTTGGATATGAAGTCAATGGGACCCAATACTTTTGGGTTGATGGAATAGTCCAGAAAGGGAGCCAAAGTGGTATATCGGGGCTTAAATGCTCTGGTAAAATTCGGTCGATTTGCTGAGACAGAAGCTGAGCCTGTCATAGCTCAGGTTGCTGACGAGCACGTGGCACCCGTTCAACCTTGTGCAGCAACGTTTGAAATTTTTGATGACGAAGAAGATGAAGAAGGACATCATCAGATAGACATTCTTACTAATGCTGAAAAATTAAGTGCCCTTGAAGCTGCTAAAGCTCTATTTTAGTCAACAGCGCTGAAACCTCCTCAGACAGTTACTGAAAACATTGAGAAAGACGTGAGTGATGAACCAACTGCTGATCTCATCCATCGCAAACGAAAAAGGGTTGATTCGAGATCTAGCGAGTTGGATAGTGAAGCCGAAACAACCACTGCTACACAAACACCAACACCTACACCAACAATAACCACTAGCCCACAACAACAAACTGCTCAACCAGAATCACCTGCTCCAGAAACACAAGCTGAACCAGACACATCTATTGCTGAGCCGTCAATTCAAGATTTATTATCCTGTGATTTTTTTAGTGAATTTGACTTTGAGATTGAGATTCCATACACTGACACTAAGGTTGTTCATTCACTGTTTGATTATCGTGTATTGTAAGTGCTTAAGCACCCGACTTATTCTTAAAATACGTTGTTTTGAAGCAATCTCACGTTACCATCTTGTGTTTACTCGTGTTCTTGAATCACCGAGTGTTGGTATTCCGCACCAAGATTCATTCTATTGATATCATAATTGTAGTGATCCAGATTCGGGACATTCGGGACTTACACAATTACACCTCTACATCTGAGCACATGCCTGAAACTGAAAAGAAAGGTGATGAAAGGAAGGTGGTGCCAGATTAATATACTGAGAAAAATGTAATTGACATACTGGTGGATAGGTGGAATTAGCAGATTGAAGATGTTATAAGACAAAACCCTAAGGAGTGGGATTCGGATTCATGGGGAAAGTATGGAAAAATCTATCTAAGAAAGAGCAAGATGGGAGGAAATTCTAAAAGAACTGAATATGTTGTGGAGAGTCCTAAGATGATGGAAAGTCCTATTAAGGCTGATTTGAAAGGACTGAATATATTTTTGAAAGTCCAAAGGATAGTCCTGTTAAGGTCGTCCCATTACAAACCATTGTACCCTATGATATAAAAACTGAGCATGAGGTTAATGAACCAAGAATTGAAGCTCTTGATGACTTATCTGACGACGATGTTAATGATACTGCTGATTCCCCTAATGTTGAGCTAACTGATGAACATAGGGAGAATATACAAGACTGATGAAGAGCTGCAAGAGTTGATTGATGGTGAGATAGAAGACATTAAAAAGAAGATGGAGAAAAAGAACAAAGACTCTCAAAAGTTTAGAGCTTACTTGAGATTGCATGGTTTTTCTGAAGCAGCTGAGCCACATTAGGTTCAGTGAATTGGAAGAAGCCTATAATGTCACAATTGAAGCAGTTAAGAGGGATGAGTTGGATAGAATAAAGAAAGGTGGCAACCAAACTGAAAGACTTGACAAATTATATGCCAAATTTGATGGGAAGTGCAGATTACTGATTGAACATGGTTTCTCCATTGAGCTGGTTGATAGTTTAAGCTGGGATCATGTCGAAATTCATTATAAAAGAATATCAAGAAATGTCAACTTTCAAGAAACAACAAAAAGACCTAGAATCATGACCCTGGCTGAGAAATAGATGAAGCAATGGGAGGATGAACAATTAAAACTCTTTGACAGGTTGATGAAGGAAAGAGGGAGAAAGGAAGAAACTCAAAGCCTGAGCAGACCTAAAAAGCTTTCTATGTATAAGTCTGAAAAGAAGAAGTTTGATCTTGAGAAAGCTGAATCATCAAAAGCTCCTGAGGTTCCAGTTGTGTTTGTAAACGAGGAAAGAGTTGAAAATCTTAAGCCATGGGAAGACCCTTAAAGACTTGATGCTTAGCAAAGGTATGCTAGAAGGAGTTTTTGACAATCTTGGCAAAGACCAACTGAAACATTTATTCTATACTAAAAAAGCTGAGTGGGAAAAGTTGGAGGCTGAAGAGAGAGACCTCATGAACTTCCAATGTAGACCTAGGGGAGAAAGATATATCCTGGCAGGTCAAATAGCCGATGAGTAGATTATTGAAATGATCACAACTCTAGCCAAAGAAGGAGAAAACTTTTTAGAGTTGATCATGTTACCCAAGGAGATTATCATAGCTATGTATGAGAAAACTGGGCGTGTGAGGATCTCTGCTCCTAAAAAGAAATATACTTCTAGGCCCTCAGCTGTAAGTGTCCTATTTCCTACCACTAGAGCCTCTCATCGAAGACAACAAAGGCCACCTTCTGATGTGTACCTACCAAAGAGGTTGTTCTTTGATTTACAAACTGAAACACTTAAAGTGATCATGTCTAGTGGTGAAGTGAAGGAAGTGATTTTTAGAGATGACTTTCTGGACATCAAGAGGGAGTAGTTGACTGAGATGGCAACTATGAATCTGTATGATTATCACAACAGACATTGGTTTGCTGGAAGACAACAAAATGATCTATCTAAACATCTCAGGTATCAAGCTAGGAAGGGATTCCCCATGCTGAACAAGAAGAGGAAATTGGAACTTTCTCAATTTGAAAGGAACAAAAGGGTGAAGAGGATGAGGGAGATCAGATATATTGAAGAGACCTGCAAGTACAATATCAAGAACATAAACCCTCTTGCAAACATGATGGAGTGCATTAGTTTGAGGAGGTAGATGACAAGGCCCAATTATAAAGTCCAGAGAAATGGAAGTATTGCAAGCATTGACTTTCAAGAAAAAGATGGATCCTTCATTCTCAGAAACTCTAATGGACTGGCCTTGGGCATCATCAAGGAGGATATGGACTTAGAATTTTTGCATGTGGAGGACCTCGAGGATATAATCAGATAGACTCTACCCTCTGAGAATCCTAACTACAGTCAGTTATTCATCTTTAAGGAAAGTGCCGCATCAGTCAAGTTGGATAGAAGAATGGAATTCTCAAGCTCTAGGAGATAAGATTATTTATTAGCTTAGGCTTGCTTTTTAATGTCCATGGGACATAATTCCAACTTGTAATATTTTACATTATGATATGTATTTTTTTTCATTTTGAAATTCGATGTGATTTTGGCTAAGTGTATGTAACCTTAGAGATGTTTTAGTACAACTGAGGTGTTCCAATCTAGGGGGAGATTGTTGGGTTGAAGAAATGACAAGAAAAGACATAAGAGAGATTGGAATCTTCTTAACACTATTTGAAAATGGCTAAGTATGGATACCGAGCACACTTAGGCCTCCCAGCAAGCTTTTACTTAATCTAGCGAGGTATTTTGCCTTTCGGACAAGGTTATCTTCTTGAAGTCTTCTTAAGTGTAAATTAGAACATACTTCAGTTTGTCTAGCAAGGTTGTTCTTCAAGTCAATCAAGGTTTGTCTCCTAGCAAAACCTTGGCTAAGCCAAGCTGATGCCATGTTTTTTGGAAGATCTAGCAAGGTTTATTCTTAATAAGCAGTGGTCACAACAAGCTTGTAGGAAGATGATAAAGAAATATGCTAATGACTTCTTCTAGCAAGGTTCAACTCAGGAAAAGCTACAGTGTTACCAACACACTTTGGTTTGTTCAATAAGTTAAAGTTAACAAAGAGATGAAGGGATTTCTGAAGGAAAAGTTTGCTCGTTGGACTATATCGAGCAAAATTTGATATAGTCAAGAAGATTGAAGTCTGCTAGATGGATGTTTTCTAAGGAAAATATCCTAAGTAAAGTTTGCCCGGAGAACTGTTCCCCAGCACACTTTGGTTACCAGGTCTGCTCGATGAAGACAAAAGCTGTAAAGCTTGCCTGAAGACCTGTTTACACTTAAAATCTTTTGTAATATGATTGAATATGTAATGTCTCTATCATTAGGGTTTTAGAAGGAATTTCAGGTGTCAGGGTAGGCCTATAAATAGAATAATTTAGGGCACGCCTAGGACAGACGATAGACACGAGACATAAGACACCTGATTGTGATTTTGACAGCTGTCTTTATCCTATACCGAAAAACATTCCATTCTGAAACCCTAATAGATTTTCGTTTTTATCTGATTTAAATATTAAATGGAAATATTTTAAGATACAGTGTGTTTATTACCTTATTAAGCAACATTTATTGTGTTATTTTTTCTGCCATTAATACCCTATTGTTCTTACCTAAAATAGTAAGTCGTTAACCTTCTTGTCAACACTTCCGTGTGGGTTACGATATTGAAAGAATGATCCATTGAGTGATATATTCGGGACCGACAAATAGACACTTAAAAGAAAACCCTAACAGGACCTGACCCTTTGCAAGAGACACCTATCTATGGGTTTCTAACTAGTTTTAAGACATACATGTTCTATATATTAAAATCCCTTACGGTTATTTAAATAATTATGAACAAGTACCTTTATAATGAAATCCTACCTTACAGTGCGAAAATCAAAGGTAATTTAATAAACTCAATTGACTCGCTAGACAATATTAACTAATCAAACCTAGCCGGATTCCTTACGAAGAACTAAATCTAGTAATCTTAATTAACAGAGATCTAACTGATAACTTATCACCTTACAGATTTCTAGGTTAGTAGCACAATTTTATTTGTTTGACTAATAATAGTATTCCTATGATCTTATTCGAATTCAATCACAAACTAGTAAAAATACAAAGTATATGACCTAACAAAATCCTTATCATATGAAGCAATCACCAAGGATAATGTGGAATAATAAAACTAGATCAAACAAAACCAAGTACACATATGCATCAATTAAATAAACTAAAAAATTTACTTATTCATAAACCCACAATGAAAAGTAATAATCCAACTAAAATCAAACATCAAATAAGGTTCATCGATAGCCTAGACAGTCTATAATGTTTAGTCTAGTATCAGAAAATCAAACTAAATAATACTAGAAAAAAACATGGTGAAAATAATGAAAACGGAATATTAATGGTGATAAAACCCGTAGTGTTCAATCTCGAACATAAAGCTCTTCATTGAATGATTCATTGCCTTCAAAACCACCAAATATCTCGAATATAAGCTCCAAGAAACTCCAAACTCATCTTGTGATGATAGGGTATTTTTCATGTTAAGGTGAAGGATTAGGTTCTGTTTAACTATCAGTATATCACATGTTCAGTTGTGTCAACTAGTCAGATTAGGTTCTGTTTGTCATCACAACCAAACTACTAGGTCTAAGAATTACTGTGCAATCAATTTAGCAGAACTCGTGATTAGCTTGTTATCACATTACCTGAAACTGAATTGAATCACTCTTTTCTAATTATCTTTTACAACTTAATTTGTGTTGCGTTTCTATAATTAAAAAATTAAAATCACTTTCAATTTGCACTGCGTGAAAAGAGACTGTTAGCCACACATGTGGTCTGGGGAATTTGCCACACTTCGGCTTAAATGTGAGGCTAAAAGGTCTTTGACCGCATTTGAAAACCTTCCGGACTAGTTTTGGCCACACAAGTTTTTCTTCATGTGACCATTCTATATCGTCAGATTTATCTGGTAAATGACCTACAAATATAGTTCAAACTCATGGGTCAGATTCTAATCACATTTAGTTTAATACGGATTGGTTCATGTCATGTCCAATTTTCAAACAGATTTTCTTTTAGCTAGTTTACATTGTACATTGTGTTTAACCTAGGTGCTTAATACTAGGAAGCGCTCTTTTATTGTAAACTTGCAAGGTGTGACATTCGAGTTTTTGTACAAATCACATTTGCGTGAGACAAGTGGTTTACTAATACTGTCATGATGATTTTTAAACTTATAAAACTCATGACGGATAGTCCAAATGTTTTCAAATATATTTATAAAGGATTTTAATTACATTATAGTAATTAAGCCCTTGTAGACTTACGGTATGGTTACTACCGGTATTGTGGAATTTTGTATACAAGGCTTGCCTCTTGGGTTATTACACGTGTTAGTCAATAAGTAGTATGACCACATTCATAGACATGGTCGAGTGACAAGTACCTTTCGGTAACTTGTCAGCAGGCAGATGCAAATATATCTTAGTGTTGTAACTGTAAAATGTTTCATTTATAAATGAATGTATTCACCAGTATTTCCGAAATATTGATCAGATATTTTTAAACATGTTTCAAGTGACTTGTTAAAGACAACGGAATGATGCATGCGGGCTTCCGGCTTAAATAAATGGTTTGTCACCAAAATAAAGAAGTGTGTTTTGTAAATTAAGATTTATCCCTATAAAACTTATGTTTGTATAAAAATGGGTTTTATTCCCTACTTATGAAATAAGAATTATGGTGTTTTTATAACTCTGATCATTTTCCTAAATACGGTCCTGAGGAAATATTCCGCTACAATTTATTTTAATAAACATCGATCCCACCATTCAATGTTCACAACTCCCCTCTCGGGGTATAGGGGTCGGGGCTGTGACAGCTGAAGTGGTATCAGAGCCACTGGTTAAGAAATATGCGTATTTTAATAATACCTAATCTTAAATTTATGAGATAGGAAATAAATGTATTAACCTCTGTGTTAACAATGTTGATAAGATTCTAACCACACATGAATATAAAATATATAAGTATTTTGTGGAGTTCGTTGTTTTATTTGTTTTTAATTAGCAGCATGAGTGAGCTCATTGAAGCCTTCCAAAATATATACGTTAACACTGCGGATACGGAAGTAGGAAACCATAGTAAACAAGATACAGAACCTATGGTATTCCAAGTACAACATATAGAGAAACCAAAACCAAAAAAGAGAAGAATATATAAAGACCGGAAGAGAGGATTGGGAAGAGGAAATAGAGAAAGAAGAACAGTAGTCACATCACCACAGCCCTTAGAACCACAACTAAAAGCACCATCAGAACCACAACCCTCTCACCTAGAACCCCATTCACAAATACCAATGAAAGAGATGCTAAATACATGCCTAGATCATTGTGAAAATTTTCAACCCATTGTTGATGATATCAACGAAGGAACTTCAATAGAAAAACATAATATCCTCTGATGAACTCATTAGCTAAGCTCAGTTAGAGGAATGGTCGAGTAATGACCAAGGATTCCATACTATGATGACAAATTCATATGCACCATTCCAAGCAGAGACGTCCAACTACCACAACATGACATCAAAGAATATATGGCGAAGCTACGCAATATGGGGAAGAGTTGATAGATGTCGACAACAGACTAGGGAAACTGGGAGAATATTTCTTGGAAATTTTATGATCGGGAGCCTTATATATGAAGACAGTTAACACATATACATACATATATATAGATAGATAAAGGATCCAATACAATAATCCCCAATCGTACATTACGTATGCGACTCGTATCCCCGTCGATTTCATATAACACGCGGTGGCAATACTATAATTTTCATCAAATCTGATTCGCTGCTCCCATCTATTTCGTCCACCTTCACCTTGAACGTTCAGCAATCCGTCACCATCCAACGATTCAGTCCATCGTACACCATCCAACGATTCCGTCCACCGTACACCATCTTCCTCCGTCACGACTTGTTCACATGTCAGTTTGATAAAATTGACCAACTGAAATTGAAATTGTTAAACTAATTGATCAATTAAACTTTGAAATTTATCCAATTAATCATCAATTTGAAGTTTCAACTGATCAATTTTGAGTTTTGAGTGATGGGTTTTAACTGAACGTTTAAAGTTTTAGCACAATTTGCGGAAACCCAGTTTCAGACATTCCATATTTTGTTCATATGATCGAATCGTTGAATAAATTGACGATCGATTGATGATTGTTTGATGATTACGAGATTATATGAAATGATTTCAGTGTTCACTTTCATCTTACAGGTGTTTAATTTTTTTTTGTTAGCTTTAGAAGTTCTGAACACATAGAACTTCTTAGAACTTCTAAACGTTATCAAAACTTCTAAACTTTTTTGAACACCCAGAACTTCTTAGAACTTCTAAACTTTATCAGAACTTCTAAACTTTTTTGAACATCCATAACTTCTTATTAGAACGTATTAAAATGTTTAAAGATGTTCATTTTTTTAACACCCATAACTTTTTAGAACTTCTAAACTTTATCAGAACTTCTGAACTATTTTAAACACCCGGAACTTCTTAGAACGTATTAGAACGTTTAAAGATGTTTTGAACCCTAATCAGAGCTCGATTGAGTGCATTATTTTTGTAATTCCATAATCGATTGATGAATCTAAATACTTCTACACATCAATTCGATTGATTAAATTATCATTTTTTGATCAATTTTGAAGATTTCTTGATGTTCAACGCCGTTCGATTTTGATTTGGTTTTCGACTTTAGAGATTTCATACTTTAAGCTGTGATTAGAGTTTAGAAATTGGATTAGATTGAGAAACTAGTTCCGAATTTGGATCATAGTCTATTGGTAATCGACGAAGTTTGATCGCGAACTACTATTGGGTTATTTACGAAATTGCCACTGCGTGTTTTTTAATCTAACGCTCTGGAAGGTCTCGTACGTAATGTATGATAAGCCATTATTGTACGTTAACTCACCTATATATATATGTTCATTATCGTAATTTCTTTTTTGTTAAAAAAATAAAAATAAATAAATAAAATGTGTGTAATGTATATTAGATGTAAATAATAGTGATGCATATATATATAAGGAGTAAATTTCCCAATGATCGACGATTTTGCAATCAGCTGTGCATATCTGCTAACTTATTATGTGTTTATGTGTTAATATCTTGCTTACTATATTATTTAATTACGATATTTATATTTCCATCTTGTTTGCAATTCAGATGTCAAATGAAGTTTCCTCTAGCCAAGAAAATCAAGAAAACGAGTATAATTATTAAAATTCAAATCAAGAAAATTCTCTGGATATGAATGATATTGTAAACATGATAGCTCAGAAAATCGCTAAAGCAATCCCTTTAACTGTTAGTGTGATTAATAAACCGGTAATTGTAATTAGGGATAAGACTGAGAGTAACAAACGAACGTCTAACCGTGAGGCTAGTAAAAATGGGTTTTATTCCTAGTTTATTAAATAAGAATCATGGTGTTTTGTACTCTGATTATTTTTCCCAACTACGGTCCATATGAAATATTACCCTGCAATTTATTTTAGTAAACACTGATACCACCACTCAATGTACATGGCTTCCCTCCCGCGGCATAGGTGTGGGGGCTATTACACTTCAACCGCATGTGATAGCAACACATGGCTTCTTGATAATGAGGCGAGTAACCACATGACGGGAAATTCATATCGGTTTTACAACATTTATGCAAAGGTACCGCTCGAGCTCATTTATGCCTGCGTTTATGGCGCGATTAATCTAAGACACACAGTTGAAATCAGTACTTTTTACTTGTTTTTGACAAATTACACCCGCTATGTGTGGGTTTTCATGATAAAGACGAAAGACCAAGTTGACTTCGCAAAAAGAGTGGAAAACGAAACGCACAAGAAGAAAACCAAACCTTTCACACGTTAAAGTGTTCAGATGCATTGGGTATGTAAAATTCCTTGGTACTGGCAGAAGAAATTGGATGACCAAAGCATTATGATTCATTTAGGTACATAATCCATAACAAAAGCCTACCATGTGTTTGATCCAATCAAAAGTCGAGTAAACATTACGCGGGATATCAAGTTTGACGAATGTAAAAGGTATACGTGGGCTGATCAAGACAAACAAAAGGGCGAAAAGTGTTTGGAATGGACGAAGTTTATTGTCAGGTACAATATTGAACCCGAACCAGAGCAAGTTACAACCCGGTTTGACCCGGGTCCGTAGACTTACATGATAATGGTGAGTTGGTTGGGATCATAGATAGATGGGAGTCGTCAAGGTCAGAAGGTGGCAGATTTAGGTTCCCATTTTGTGTAATAGTCTTTTGTATTTAGTCGTACTTTAACGTTTATGTTAGTTAGCTAGTCGGATTGTTTTTTTTGTATATTTGGGCCTGGGGTCTTGTAAACAAAAGCCAAATGGGTCGTATTAATGTTAGAATGGTGCATGAGAACATACACTATAAATAGTGTATGTCTCTCATGCATACACAACCTTTTTGCAAATACAAACTCTCTCCCTCTCTTTTCTCTCTACCCTCATGGCAAATAAACAAACCAAGCAAGATCCGAGTTCTTGGATCCTCACTAGTGATTTCCGCTAGCTAGTGTTGAGATTGATCAAGATAGACTAGTTTTTGTGTTGTTTGATCCGTCCATAGGACCTACAGCAGTCCACCTATAAGCCTGATACTATCCTAAACGATGATCCATTACTAGTTACCCAATCGCGTCGAACTACTCGAAAGACGGTTTTACCCGAGAAATTTAGCGACTTTCTTGTTGAAGGTATACCACAGCTATCGAGCAAGACCCCACAACTGACGAGGTAGATTTCCTATTGTTATTCGATGACAGACCAGTAAATTTTTTAGAAGCGAATACTGAAAAAGATTGGAGAAGGGGAACTACTCGGAAGACGGTTTTACCCAAGAAATATAGTGATTTTCTGGTTGAAGGTATACCAACACCGGCCAGCACACCTCGACAACCGACGAGGTAAATCTTCTATTATTATTCGATGATGAACCAGGACATTTTCGAGAAGCGAATAATGAAAAATATTGGAGAAAGGCTACGGAATCCGAGATCTAGTAAATTGAAAGAAACAAGACATGATTATTAGTCGAAGCACCACCCAGAGTAAAACCCATAGGTTTAAAGTGGCTCTAAAAAACATAGATGAAGCCGGTGGGATCGATTTCGTAGAGGTGTTCGCACCAGTGGTGGGAATCAAATTTTTTCGAATTTTACTAGCTCTAGTAGCAAATCGAGGTTGGGAAGTGTATCACTTGGATGTAAAATCCGTGTTTTTCATGATGATTTGAAATTAGATGTGTAATTGTTTCAATTGGATAGGCTTGTCAAGAAAGAAAAGTTTACAAGTTGACTAAATCGTTGTATGGTATACGCCAAGCACCATGGATATGGAATACCAAACTAGACGGGTCGTTAAAGGAACTCGGTTTCGCTAGATGTAAACAAGAACAAGCGGTTTACAAATGGTGTTCTGATTAAAGGCTACTAGTCGTTGGAGTTTATGTGGATGATTTTGATAGTTACAAATACAATCATGCAAGAGATATCAAATATCAAAAGACAAATGGAGTCAAGGTTCGAGATGAGTGACCTCGGGTTGTTGCATTACTATCTCAGGATCGAAGTTAAGCAAAGAGATCATGGGATAATGTTAAAGCAAACGGTTATCCAACCAAGATCCTAAAAGATGCAAATATTTGGGGATGTACCTCGACTTAGATTCCTATGAAACCGGGCTTAAAGTTGTCAAAGGAAGATGAGAATCCGAAGATAGCTGCCGACCAGTTATAGAAAAATAATCGGAAGCTTGTGGTATTTAACTTATACGAACTTGATTTGAGCTACTCGGTTGGTTAT
>NW_027504199.1:0-34213 GCF_021521415.1 Bidens hawaiensis | reverse complement strand
CAATTTCAAATTAAATCTGGAACATTGTTCGTTATTACCTTTGAATCATTTCTGCAAGGATCATTCATCAAATCAATCCATTTCATCATGTTTCCGATCATCATCAGTGAAACAGTCTCTATCAGCGTATAACTTTTGATGATCTCTTTATAAGCCTTCTTGCTGTATAAGCTTAATTCTCCGTATATGGTGTTAAGTGGGTTATACGTTGAAGTTTGTTCACCGTATAAGTTTTTTTATCACGTATATGTTCAGGTTGAAGCTTGTTTCTGCGTATATTTTCTTGTATTAGCGTATAACTGACTTACACGTTGTCAATACTTATACGTTCACTATACTTATACTCTGGTTAAACATATAAGCAAAAGCTGCTGTTTTTTCTTGATTTTTGTGTGATGATGGAATAATTGAATGCTTTTGTGCCAACCCTTCGCCAATACTTCAGAATATCAATTAGGAGAATGAAATGGGAACGTCTAATAAGCCACCGAAGGATTTAAGGATGGAAGGTTATCCAAGTTGGGCTGATAAGTTCGAGACTTATGTTCAAGCTGTCAATTATGAGGCTTGGGAAGCTGTTTTGGTGGAGTACATTATTCCCCCAAATGAGAATGGTACAAGCTATCGTTTATCCCAAATACCTAAAACTGAGAAACAAAGATTTCATACAGAAAAGAAGATGATGAATGTTTTTCAACAATCCATTAAGTCTGAGATTTTCCAGCTGTTATAACACAATAGCTCGTGTCACACAATCTAGGACGCTTTACTAAATGAAGACATCAAATAGTTTCGGTTTGGAGATTTACAAAGTCAACGTTTATCAACATCACTTATACTTCCACTACTCATTCGTTTATGGATCAATTTCAAATTAAATCTGGAATCATGTTCGCTATTAACTGAGAATCATTTATGCAAGGATTATTCATCGAATCAATCCATTTCATCATGTTTCCGATAATCATCAGTGTAACAGTCTCTATCAGCGTATAACTTTTGATGATCTCCGTATAAGCCTTCTTGCTGTATAAGCTTAATTCACTGTATATGGTGTTAAGTAGGTTGTACGTTGAAGATTGTTCACCTTATAAGCTTTTGTATCACGTATAAGTTCAAGTTGAAGCTTGTTTCATCGTATATGTTCCTTTATTTGCATATAAGTGATTTACACGTTGTTAAGACTTATACGTTCACTATACTTATACGCTGGTTAAACATGTACGCAAGAGCTGCTGTTTTTTCTTAATTTTCATGCGACGATGGAAGAATTGAATGCTTCTGTGACCAACCCTTCGCCAATACTTCAGAATATCAATTTGGAGAATGAAATGGGAACGTCTAATAAGCCATCGAAGCTTTTAAGGATGGAAGGTTTTCCAAGTTGGGCTGAGAAGTTCGAGACCTATGTTTAAGCTGTCAATTATGAGACACGGGAAGCTGTTGAGGTGTAGTATATTATGCCACAAAATGAGAATGTTACAAGCTATTGGTTATCCCAAATACCTACAGGGGAGAAACTATGATTTTTTACGGTAAAGAGGATGATGAATATTTTTCAACAAGCCATTATGTCTGAGATTTTCCAGCTGTTATATCACAATAGCTCGTGTCACTCAATCTAGGAAGCTTTACTAAATGAAGACATCAAATCATGTCTGTTTGAAGATTTACAAAGTCAACGTTTATCAACATCACTTATACTTCCTTTACTCATTCGTTTATGGGTCAATTTCATATTAAATCTGGAATCATGTTCGTTATTACCTGAGAATCATTTCGGCAAGGATCATTCATCAAATCAATCCATTTCATCTTGTTTCCGATCATCATCAGTGTAACAGTCTCTATCAGCATATAACTTTTGATGATCTTCGTATAAGCCTTCTTGCTGTATAAGCTTTATTCACTGTATATTGTGTTAAGTAGGTTGTACAATGAAGATTGTTCACCGTATAAGCTTTTGTATCGAGTATAAGTTTAAGTTGAAGCTTGTTTCAGCGTATATGTTCCTTTATTTGCATGTAAGTGATTTACATGTTGTTAAGACTTATAAGTTCACTATACTTATACGCTGGTTAAACATGTACGCAAGAGCTACTGTTTTTCTTGATTTTCGTGCGACAATGGAAGAATTGAATGTTTCTGTGTCCAACCCTTCACCAATTCATCAGAATATCAATTTGAAGAATTAAATGGGAACGTCTAATAAGCCGCCGAAGCTTTAATGATCGAAGGATATCCAAGTTGGGCTGATAAGTTCGATACTTATGTTCAAGCTATCAATTATGAGGCATGGGAAACTGTTGTGGTAGAGCACATTATTCCACCAAATGACAATGGTACGAGCTATCGGTTATCCCAAGTACCAAAAGGTGAGAAACCAAGATTTCTTACGGAAAAGAAGATCATAAATCTTTTTCAACATGCCATTAAGTCTGAGATTTTCCGGCTACTATAACAAAATTTCTTGTGTCACTCAATCTCGGAAGCTTTACTAAATAAAGACATCAAATAGTTTCGGTTTGAAGATTTACAAAGCCAACGTTTATCAACATCACTTACTCATCAATTACTCACTCGTTTATGAATCAATTACAAATTAAATGTGGAACATTGTTCGTTATTACCTTAGAATCATTTCTGCAAGATCATTCATCAAATCAATCCATTTCATCATGTTTCCGATCATCATCAGTGAAACAGTCTCTATCAGCGTATAACTTTGGATGATCTCTCTATAAGCCTTCTTGCTGTATAAGCTTAATTCTCCGTATATGGTGTTAAGGGGGTTATACGTTGAAGATTGTTCACCGTATAAGTTTTTTTTATCACGTATATGTTCATGTTGAAGCTTGTTTCTGCGTATATGATCTTGTATTAGAGTATAAGTGACATTCACGTTGTCAATACTTATACGTTCACTATACTTATACTCTGGTTAAACATATACGCAAGTGCTGCTGTTTTTTCTTGATTTTTGTGCGATGATGGAAGAATTGAATGCTTCTGTGCCAACCCTTCGCCAATACTTCAGAATATCAATTAGGAGAATGAAATGGGAACGTCTAATAAGCCACCGAAGGATTTAAGTATGGAAGGTTATCCAAGTTGGGCTGATAAGTTCGAGACTTATGTTCAAGCTGTCAATTATGAGGCTTGGGAAGCTGTTGAGGTGGAGTACATTATTCCCCCAAATGAGAATGGTACAAGCTATCGTTTATCCCAAATACCTAAAGGTGAGAAACATAGATTTCATACAGAAAAGGAGATGATGAATGTTTTTCAACAATCCATTAAGTCTGAGATTTTCCAGCTGTTATAGCACAATAGCTCTTGTCACTCAATCTAGGAAGATTTACTAAATGAAGACATCAAAGCATTTCGGTTTGAAGATTTACAAAGTCAACGTTTATCAACATCACTTATACTTCCATTACTCAGTCGTTTATGGATCAATTTCAAATTAAATCTGGAATCATGTTCGTTATTAACTGAGAATCATTTTTGCAAGGATCGTTCATCTAATCAATCCATTTCATCATGTTTCCAATCATCATCAGTGTAACAGTCTCTATCAGCTTATAACTTTTGATGATCTCAGTATAAGCCATCTTGTTGTGTAAGCTTAATTCACTGTATATGGTGTTAAGTAGGTTGTACATTGAAGATTGTTCACCGTATAAGCTTTTGTATCACGTATAAGTTCAAGTTGAAGCTTGTTTCAGCGTATATGTTCCTTTATTTGCATATAAGTGATTTACATGTGGTTAAGACTTATACGTTCACAATACTTATACGCTGGTTAAACATGTAAGCAAGAGCTGCTATTTTTTGTTGATTTTCGTGCGATGATGGAAGTATTGAAGGCTTCTGTGTCCAACCCTTCGCCAATACTTCAGAATATCAATTTGGAGAATGAAATGGGAACGTCTAAAAGCCACCGAAGCTTTAAGGATGGAAGGTTATCCAAGTTGGGATGATAAGTTCTATACTTATGTTCAAGCCATAATTATGAGGCATGGGAAACTATTGAGGAGGAGCACATTATTCCACCAAATGACAATGGTACAAGCTATCTGTTATCCCAAGTACCAAAAGGTGAGAAACCAAGATTTCTTACGGAAAAGAAGATCATAAATCTTTTTCAACATGCCATTAAGTCTGAGATTTTCCGGCTGTTATAACACAATTTCTCGTCTCACTCAATCTAGGAAGCTTTACTAAATAAAGACATCAAATAGTTTCGGTTTGAAGATTTACAAAGTCAACGATTATCAACATCACTTACTCATCAATTACTCACTCGTTTTTGAATCAATTTCAAATTAAATCTGGAACATTGTTCGTTATTACCTTAGAATCATTTCTGCAAAGATCATTCATCAAATAAATCCATTTCATCATGTTTCCGATCATCATCTGTGAAACAGTCTCTATCAGCGTATAACTTTTGATGATCTCTCTATAAGCCTTCTTGCTGTATAAGCTTAATTCTCCGTATATGGTGTTAAGGGGGTTATACGTTGAAGATTGTTCATCGTATAAGTTTTTTTTATCACGTATATGTTCAAGTTGAAGCTTGTTTCTGCGTATTTGTTCTTGTATTAGTGTATAAGTGACTTACACGTTGCCAATACTTATACGTTCACTATACTTATACTCTGGTTAAACATATATGCAAGAGCTGCTGTTTTTTCTTGATTTTTATACGATGATGGAAGAATTGAATGCTTCTGTGCCAACCCTTAGCCAATACTTCAGAATATCAATTAGGAGAATGAAATGGGAACGTCTAATATGCCACCGAAGGATTTTAGTATGGAAGGTTATCCAAGTTGGGCTGATAAGTTCGAGACTTATGTTCAAGCTGTCAATTATGAGGCTTGGGAAGCTGTTGAGGTGGAGTACATTATTCCCCCAAATAAGAATGGTACAAGCTATCGTATATCCCAAATACCTAAAAGTGAGAAACTTAGATTTCATGCCGAAAAGAAGATGATGAATGTTTTCAACAATCCATTAAGTCTGAGATTTTCCAGCTGTTATAGCACAATAGCTCTTGTCACTCAATCTAGGAAGCTTTACTAAATGAAGATATCAAATCGTTTCGGTTTGAAGATTTACAAAGTCAACGTTTATCAACATCACTTATACTTCCATTACTCATTCGTTTATGGATCAATTTCAAATTAAATCTGGAATCATGTTTGTTATTAACTGAGAATCATTTATGCAAGGATCATTCATCAAATCAATCCATTTCATCATGTTTCCGATCATCATCAGTGTAACAGTCTCTATCAGCGTATAACTTTTGATGATCTTCGTATAAACCTTCTTGTTGTATAAGCTTAATTCAATGTATATGGTGTTAAGTAGGTTGTACGTTGATGATTGTTCACCGTATAAGCTTTTGTATCACGTATAAGTTAAAGTTGAAGCTTGTTTCAGCTATATGTTCCTTTATTTTCATATAAGTGATTTACACGTTGTTAAGACTTATACGTTCACTATACTTATACGCTGGTTAAACATGTACGCAAGAGCTGCTGTTATTTCTTGATTTTCGTGCGACGATGGAAGAATTGAATGCTTCTGTGTCCAACCCTTCGCCAATACTTCAGGATATCAATTTGGAGAATGAAATCGGAACGTCTAATAAGCCACCGAAGCTTTAAGGATGGAAGGTTATCCAAGTTGGGCTGACAAGTTGGATACTTATGTTCAAGCTATCAATTATGAGGCATGGGAAACTGTTGAGGTGGAGCACATTATTCCACCAAATGACAATGGTACAAGCTATCGGTTATTCCAAGTACCAAAAGGTGAGAAACCAAGATTTCTTACGGAAAAGAAGATCATGAATCTTTTTCAACTTGCCATTAAGTCTGAGATTTCCAGCTGTTATAACACAATTTCTCGTGTCACTCAATCTAGGAAGATTTACTAAATAAAGACATCAAATAGTTTCGGTTTGAAGATTTACAAAGTCAACGTTTATCAACTTCACTTATTCATCAATTACTCACTCGTTTATGAATCAATTTCAAATTAAATCTGGAACATTGTTCGTTATTACCTTTGAATCATTTCTGCAAGGATCATTCATCAAATCAATCCATTTCATCATGTTTCCGATCATCATCAGTGAAACAGTCTCTATCAGCGTATAACTTTTGATGATCTCTTTATAAGCCTTCTTGCTGTATAAGCTTAATTCTCCGTATATGGTGTTAAGTGGGTTATACGTTGAAGTTTGTTCACCGTATAAGTTTTTTTATCACGTATATGTTCAGGTTGAAGCTTGTTTCTGCGTATATTTTCTTGTATTAGCGTATAACTGACTTACACGTTGTCAATACTTATACGTTCACTATACTTATACTCTGGTTAAACATATACGCAAAAGCTGCTGTTTTTTCTTGATTTTTGTGTGATGATGGAATAATTGAATGCTTTTGTGCCAACCCTTCGCCAATACTTCAGAATATCAATTAGGAGAATGAAATGGGAACGTCTAATAAGCCACCGAAGGATTTAAGGATGGAAGGTTATCCAAGTTGGGCTGATAAGTTCGAGACTTATGTTCAAGCTGTCAATTATGAGGCTTGGGAAGCTGTTTTGGTGGAGTACATTATTCCCCCAAATGAGAATGGTACAAGCTATCGTTTATCCCAAATACCTAAAACTGAGAAACAAAGATTTCATACAGAAAAGAAGATGATGAATGTTTTTCAACAATCCATTAAGTCTGAGATTTTCCAGCTGTTATAACACAATAGCTCGTGTCACACAATCTAGGACGCTTTACTAAATGAAGACATCAAATAGTTTCGGTTTGGAGATTTACAAAGTCAACGTTTATCAACATCACTTATACTTCCACTACTCATTCGTTTATGGATCAATTTCAAATTAAATCTGGAATCATGTTCGCTATTAACTGAGAATCATTTATGCAAGGATTATTCATCGAATCAATCCATTTCATCATGTTTCCGATAATCATCAGTGTAACAGTCTCTATCAGCGTATAACTTTTGATGATCTCCGTATAAGCCTTCTTGCTGTATAAGCTTAATTCACTGTATATGGTGTTAAGTAGGTTGTACGTTGAAGATTGTTCACCTTATAAGCTTTTGTATCACGTATAAGTTCAAGTTGAAGCTTGTTTCATCGTATATGTTCCTTTATTTGCATATAAGTGATTTACACGTTGTTAAGACTTATACGTTCACTATACTTATACGCTGGTTAAACATGTACGCAAGAGCTGCTGTTTTTTCTTAATTTTCATGCGACGATGGAAGAATTGAATGCTTCTGTGACCAACCCTTCGCCAATACTTCAGAATATCAATTTGGAGAATGAAATGGGAACGTCTAATAAGCCATCGAAGCTTTTAAGGATGGAAGGTTTTCCAAGTTGGGCTGAGAAGTTCGAGACCTATGTTTAAGCTGTCAATTATGAGACACGGGAAGCTGTTGAGGTGTAGTATATTATGCCACAAAATGAGAATGTTACAAGCTATTGGTTATCCCAAATACCTACAGGGGAGAAACTATGATTTTTTACGGTAAAGAGGATGATGAATATTTTTCAACAAGCCATTATGTCTGAGATTTTCCAGCTGTTATATCACAATAGCTCGTGTCACTCAATCTAGGAAGCTTTACTAAATGAAGACATCAAATCATGTGTCACACCCCGGTCGTAATGGCGGAAAACCGAGGCGTGGCGACTAGGTCGTGATTGATTGAGCACAATAGTATAAAAGTCTAAATGCATAAACATAACCAAACTGTCAAATATTACATCATCCAGGTAACATGAAACAAATTGTTTTAATACAAAATATCAAGTTTCCAAACAACTCCTAGCCTAGCCTTCATCACTCTAAGGCCTCTATCAGCTATTAGCTACTTCCTGCTTCATTTCCTGAAAACATGTAATAAAACGTCAACTACAAAATGTAGATGAGTGAATTCATAGGTTAACTAATACTGTAGTGATAAGCCCTACACAAGCATACTAGGCTAAGTTGTAGGGGTTTATATATAGGGTGTACCATCGGCTAACCCACCACTCCTACAACTTATCCTACTATGCTTGGTATGCTTATCATCTCAACTGAATCTGCAAGAGTTTCGTATAAAGATTCCAATTATTGTTTCCATGCATGCAGGAGGAACGGTATCAAGGATATATGTATAAGATACCCAAGAATCATATGTAACCATGCCATGATGAAAAATGATAATGATGCATAATGATCACACAAGACCTGACATCGACCCCACACAAGACCACACTATGCTACTTGATTTCCTTGATGGTAACCCAAATCGATCACTTTGGGTACCATGAGAGAATTCTAAAGCGTACTTTAGTATCTCTTGGATTCCTAATCGATCACTTAGGAGATCCTTCGGATCCTTAATCGAACACTTAAGAGATCCTTCGGATTCTTAATCGAACACTTAAGAACCCCATAGGTCACGTGTATTCTAAATCGATCACTTTAGAATCCCACATCTAGTGACGGCCTGTCTACCAATCGACCACTTGGAGATCAAACCTATGCACTATTGTGACCTATATTGCCACTGTTCACACGATCACAAGACTGACCAATGAATAATGTGTTTTCATGATAAAGTATAACGGGTACATGACTTTGATTTCCAAACGTCCAATGTTCCCTAAACGCTGAGTGATTCCCATATTTACTCCTGAATATTTGATTATGCATACACAACTTCCGAGAAAGTTAAGGTACGCGTAACCTGCCATGATTACTTGTTTTCCCAATGTTCATTGTTTGCAAAAGATTTGTCAAGTGTTTATGATAAGTAATGTTTGAATAAATGTGTTTTGTCAAAACGTGTACATTTACCATGTTTTCACCCCCAATGATTTGAAAGGCTTTAAAAGAAAAATGGGGGCTATGAACTCACCTTGTTGACTAGGTGTGGTTGCTAGGGCGGTCGGGTGCTGTCAAACGTCGATCCTCTAAGTCTAGACAAGGACATAATAAGTTAACAACGCAGTTTAAGTCTAAGAGTGTAAGCCTTACACGATCTCGAGCAAAAACTAGGTTTTAAAGACGAAACAGCTTGGTTCTGACCTGATTCGATCGAATAGGAACACATTCGATCGAATCGAAACACATTCGATCGAATAGACACACATTCGATCGAATAGAAACACATTCGATCGAATAGACACTCATTCGATCGAATAGACAGACGTTCGATCGAATACGAAGCTCATTCGGTCGAATGAGTTGGAGACCATTCGGTTGCTTTCCTATTCGGTCGACTGGACTGGTTCGATCGACACATTCGATCGAATGAACTGATTCGATCGACTGGTTCGATCGACTGGACTGATTCGATCGACACATTCGATCGAATGAGTCTGATTCGACTCCTTCAAGCTGGGCGACGGAGATACCCACGGGTTTTCCAGATTTTCCAGATTTTTGACCCAAAATCGAAGTTTTTGACATGGAAATGCTCGGGATTGAAAGGGGTATCGATTCCTAGTACTTTTAAACACAAAAGCTTGCATTTTGACACCAAAAATGACGGTTTTTGACCAAGAACACACTTGACACAAAAGTCGGAGTTTTTGCTCGATTCGGGGCGGGTTTTGGTTGTAAAAACGTATGATTTTCAAGAAGATCTTACCGACAACAACGATAAACAGATTGGTGGACTCGAATCTTAGATTGGATGACTTTCTCTCACTACTCTCTCTCTAGAAGTGGGAGTGTTTGGGTGGGAAGTGTTGGTGGAAATGAAAGAGATGGTGTAAGAATACTTGATTTTCCGCTTAAATACTCGGGTGACTCGGGTTCGGGTTTAGGCTACCGACGGGTCAAGACTAGTCGAGTTCATAAGTTTTTAAACAAACTAAAACTTTTTCAGCAAAACTTTTATAAACCATTTTCCGAATAATTATTTAAAATCTTTTTTTTTTTTTTTTTTTTTTTTTTTTTTTTTTTTTTTTAAATAAGAACATTTTATTTTTCAAAAGCATAAAAATTAATATTTTCCAGGCGTAAATGTCGTTTTATAAAATAAACATTTCAAATGATAAAAGCAGATTTCTCCAATGATATGGGTTCCGAACTTATCGTCCAGAACCCCAAAGTGTATAGTTTCCGATGATTCCTTGATTTTTGTCTACCAGTCAAATTCCAGGGCGTTACATCCTCCCCAACTTAGGGGAATTTCGTCCCGAAATTTAGCTTTTTAGTATACTTGATGCATCGATGATTAAGATTACATGATCCCATGATGACCACTATGCGCCACCACTTCTAATATTCGTCTCAGGCACCACCCAAATCAAGCCGAAGGGGCTTATATATAGGGTGTACCAGCGGCTAACCCACCACTCCTTCAACCTTACTTGGGTGTTTCCTTCGACTCCTATTAGATCAATGACACACAGGACGACACACTATTTTCCACTACAAGGCATCATCCTCAAGCTTTACATCAGACATATTCATTTCGGATTGAAGGGGTTTATATATAGGGTGTACCAGCGGCTAACCCACCACTCCTTCAATCTTCCGCGAATATTACCCTCGGTAATTCTTGAATTCAATGTCTCACAGCTGCCACGCTAACTATAAGTCCCTAATTCCAGGTTTCGCTTCAGACATATTCAACTCGTGCCGAAGAGGTTTATATATAGGGTGTACCAGCGGCTAACCCACCACTTCTTCAACCTTTGTCGAATATTTCTCTACACGAACCTTGAGTTCACGACTTCTAGTTACACAATAGCATATTGCTTATACACGTATACACCTGTGACCTTGATGTAATTATATTCCGGACTATAATTACGAGCTCACCTTGTATCAATGTATAAGCTCTATTGTGTGCGGCTAGAAAATTTGACACGACACCACACACATACACACAACCATGCTCCATGAATGCAAGAATGAATGACAAATTTTTGGCTTAAATAATGTATAAATTTCCCCAAAATTCATATGATTGAGTAGATATGACTTGTGCTCCCAGCATGAGCCCTGAGTAGCCAAATTTGTGGATGCAAATAAAAGAATACTTATAAGCATAATAAGGCAACACGATATTCATTGAATAACACAATTATTTGATACATGCTGCAAATGTTATATTGACTTCTAGACAATAGATTACAAGAATAGAGACTAAGAGAACAGATGAGGGTATTTCTCCTTCATTTGATCTTCGCGTTCCCATGTAAACTCGGGTCCGCGTTTGTTATTCCATCGAACATTCACAAGCGGTATGCGGCTACGCTTGGTCTTCTTGACCTCGCGATCCAAGATTTCGACGGGCTCTTCAACAAAAAGCAGATTGTCGTTAATTCGAACCTCGTCGACGGGAATGAGAAGGGCCTCGTCAACAAGACACTTCTTTAACTGCGAAACATGAAAAACATTGTGAACTCTACCGAGTTCCGGCGGCAGCTCAAGACGATAGGCAACTGGTCCGATCCTTTCAAGGATTTTGAATGGTCCAACATACCTAGGAGCGAACTTTCCCCTTCTTCCCGAAACGGACTACGCCCTTCCAGGGGGAAACTTTCAGCAGAACACGGTCACCAACTTGAAACTCGAGTGGCTTGCGTCGTTTGTCTGCGTAGTACTTATGCCGACAACGGGCGTCTTTGAGTCGCTGTTGAATGATAGCGATTTGATCGGTTGTTTCCTGTATTAGTTCCGGGCCGATGATCTGTGAATCCCCGGTCTCGGACCAACACAAGGGTGAGCGACACTTGCGACCGTAAAGAGCTTCAAACGGCGCGCATTTAATAGAAGAGTGGTAACTATTGTTGTAAGAAAATTCTGCCAGCGGCAGATGAGCTTCCCAACTATTACCGAATTCAAGGATACAAGCTCTCAACATGTCCTCTAGGGTTTGTATGGTCCTCTCGCTCTGCCCATCAGTTTCTGGATGATAGGAAGAGCTAAGCTTCACACTTGTCCCAAAGGCCTTTTGCAAAGATTTCCAGAACCTGGAAGAAAAACTGCTGTCGCGATCAGACGTAATGCCCTTAGGCACACCATGACGGGAAACGATCTCACGAATGTATATCCGCGCCAACTTTTCCGTAGTGTAGTCCTCACGAACCGGGATAAAGTGAGCGGATTTAGTTAGAATGTCCACAATAACCCAAATTGAGTCATGACCGCTAGGCGTCCGCGGTAGCTTGGTGATGAAATCCATAGCTAACTCTTCCCACTTCCACTGAGGAATAATAGGTTGCTGAAGCAGCCCAGACGGCCTTCGATGCTCTGTCTTGACTCGCGAACAAGTCAAACATCTCATCACGTATAAAGCGATGTCTTTCTTCATCCCGGGCCACCAATAATGAGGTTTAAGATCTTGATACATTTTGCTGCTGCCGGGATGAATCGAGTATCTGGACTTGTGGGCTTCACTTAGAATAAGCGTTCGAAGAGGCTCAGAGTTTGGGATCCATGCTCGATCAAGAAAATAGAGGATGCCGTCCAACTTGGTTTCGAATTTCTGTTCGGCTCCACACGACAAAACGCCCTTGAGATCTCCATTCACAAGCGCCTGATTCTGAGCTTCGCGAATTAAGGAGGGAAGATTGGATTGAATTCGAATAGAGTGCAGCTGGGTCCTTTCTTTACGACTCAATGCGTCAGCCACCACATTAGCCTTTCCCGGGTGGTAGCGGATTTCACAATCGTAATCGCTGAGAAGTTCGACCCAGCGTCGCTGCCTCATGTTCAACTCTTTCTGATGGAGGATGTGCTGTAAGCTCTTGTGGTCGGTATAGATGACACACTTCGTGCCGTACAGGTAGTGTCTCCAGATTTTTAAGGCAAACACCACAGCACCCAACTCGAGGTCATGCGTGGCGTAGTTCTTTTCGTGCACCTTGAGTTGTCGAGAAGCGTAAGCGATGACCTTCCCTCGTTGCATTAAAACGCAACCGAGGCCTTGATTTGAAGCATCGCAATAAACGGTAAAGTCATCGTCACCTTCCGGAAGCGATAGAATCGGTGCACGGCAAAGTTTATTCTTCAGAGTTTGGAAGGCTTCCTCTTGATCTCGTCCCCACACGAAGGGTTCTCCCTTCTGAGTCAGAGTGGTCAAAGGCAAGGCAATCCTGGAGAAGTTTGAGATAAATCGGCGGTAGTAACCAGCCAATCCAAGAAATGAACGGATTTCGGTAGGTGTTTTAGGCGCTACCCAATTTCTGATGGCTTCTACCTTGGCAGGGTCGACGTGTATGCCGTCGACATTGATAACATGTCCCAAGAATTGAACTTCCTTTAGCCAAAATTCGCACTTGGAGAACTTGGCATATAGTTGTTCCTTCCTGAGAAGCTCCAAAATAAGCCTGAGATGAAGCTCATGATCGGTCCTCGAACGAGAATAAATGAGAATATCGTCTATGAAAACAATGACAAACTGGTCGAGATATGGACGGCAAACGCGATTCATCAGATCCATGAAAATGGCGGGGGCATTGGTCATTCCAAAAGGCATAACCATGAACTCGTAATGACCGTAACGAGTTCGGAACGCAGTTTTCGGGATATCCTCTTCCAGAACACGCAATTGATGGTAACCAGAACGCAGATCGATCTTAGAGAAAAACGTAGCACCCTGAAGCTGATCAAAGAGATCATCAATTCTCGGTAACGGGTACCGGTTTTTGATGGTCAGTTTATTAAGCTCCCGATAGTCAATGCACATACGGAAAGTCCCATCCTTCTTTTTGACGAAGAGTACTGGGGCTCCCCATGGAGACGAGCTAGGGCGAATGAATCCCTTGCCAAGAAGTTCTTGAAGCTGATTCGATAATTCTTGAAGTTCCAGCGGAGCTAGACGATAAGGAGACTTAGCAACAGGGAGAGCACCAGGAATAAGATCGATACGAAATTCCACCTGCCTGCTAGGAGGAAGTCCAGGCAGCTCATCGGGAAAAACATCAGAAAATTCACGCACGACAGGGAAGTCCTGCAGTCTCTTGACTTTGGATTCCTTGAGAGTAACACGGGCTAGAAATGCGGGATACTTCTTTCGAAGGTACCGACTGGCTTTTAAGCAAGAAACGATTCTTAGGCATCCACCCGACCTATCCCCTTGAATGGTTAGAATTTCACCAGAAGACAGAGGGATACGAATAAGTTTCTCGGCGCAGATTACTTCCGCGCGATTGCTAGACAGCCAGTCCATTCCCACAACTAGATCGAAGCTTCCAAGACGAAAAGGTATAAGGTCAATACTGAACGATGTGGTGACAAGAGTAAGGGTGCAATATCGAATGACAGACCTCACTTGTGTGGACTCTCCACTAGCAAGTTCAACAACCAAGGCAGGTTCCAACTCGGAAATTTTTAATTTCAGCAAAGGAACCAATTCGCAAGAGACAAAACTCCTATCAGCTCCTGTATCAAATAGGACAGACACCCAATTGTTGTTAAGAGTAAACGTACCAGTAATAACATCGGGGTTTTGGCGTGCTTCGGCAGCTCCAATGGTGAAGGCCCTCCCGCGAGCCGGAGGAACGTTGGTGACGCGAGGGCATCGATTTCTGTAATGGTCCATCGCGCCACACTCGAAGCAGCCTCGAGCAGGGTTAGGCTGAGGGTTAGCATTCCCCACAGCCAGTTGGTTGCCAGGACTCCTGCAGCGCTCCACCAGGTGTCCGAATCGTCCACAATTTGTGCACTTGCGGCACAACTCACTTGTTGGGTGATGATAAGAACATAAGTTGCACTTGGGATGCGGCCCAGTATATTCCTTTCTCGGTCTTCCCTGAACTGTTGCGGCTGAAACGGGGGCCATGGAGTTGATAGGCGTAGCACCAGTGATCGCAGTTAAGTAGGTCGCTTTCCGCTTCCTATTGTTCCCCTTTTTCGCTTTCCCATCGGAAGATTTGCCCTTATCCTGATGCAAAACACCGGACCTGAGCTGTTCCCTGGTCAAACGGGCAGTGAGATCGATCACTGCCTTAAGTGTAGTGGGGTCAACTGCAACCGCAATGCCCCTCATAGAGTCCGGAAGACCGCTGATGTATTGCTCGACAGCGCGTGAAGCTGGGGTAACCATGTGGGGCACCAATAGGGAGAGTTCATGAAATCTCTCCGTGTACTTCATGTGATCGGCGCCCTTCATCGTGTGCGCCCTAAACTCAGCCTCCAATTTCTGGAGTTCGGTTCTCGGAACGAACTCCTGCGTGACTAGCTCAACAAACTCGGCCCAGGGCAAGGCTAAGACCGCGTCTCGCCCCCTGGTTCTAATCTCGATATTCCACCACGTGAGAGCCCGTTTGTGGAACATACTCGCCGCGAATTTGACCCTGAGTTCATCCGGGCAAGAGCACATGTTGAATGAAGCTTCGACTTTCTCGAACCACTGGAGAAGACCAGCAGCTCCCTCGGATCCATTAAAGCTCGTAGGCCCAGTGTTAGTAAAAGCCTTATAGAGCCTGTCGGCCTGAAGAGTAGGATTCGGTTCTGGGGCTTGTGGCGCACCCGAGGTTCCTTCTTGCCTTAGGTTGTTAACCAGACCCGGAAGAACTGCTGCAATTTGCTGCGCTATGATGGCAGCGAGGTCAGCAGGGTCAGCATTAACGGACGAGCGACGAGGAGGCATTCTGAAAAAGAAAAAGAACGCGCAAGAATGATACCGGGAATAAGAATAACAGGATAAGGAATAGCCAAAGAATACATCGCTACGATAGACACAATTAAAGATGCAGCACATAAGCACATAGCAAGCACATAAGTGTGGGCGTGTGATAGTGATGCATGAATTATCTAGAGTTAAGGGTCCTAGGTTATAGTCTAGGTCGGTTTCCTAATTCCCTATAACCATTGGCTCTGATACCAATCTGTCACACCCCGGTCGTAATGGCGGAAAACCGAGGCGTGGCGACTAGGTCGTGATTGATTGAGCACAATAGTATAAAAGTCTAAATGCATAAACATAACCAAACTGTCAAATATTACATCATCCAGGTAACATGAAACAAATTGTTTTAATACAAAATATCAAGTTTCCAAACAACTCCTAGCCTAGCCTTCATCACTCTAAGGCCTCTATCAGCTATTAGCTACTTCCTGCTTCATTTCCTGAAAACATGTAATAAAACGTCAACTACAAAAAGTAGATGAGTGAATTCATAGGTTAACTAATACTGTAGTGATAAGCCCTACACAAGCATACTAGGCTAAGTTGTAGGGGTTTATATATAGGGTGTACCATCGGCTAACCCACCACTCCTACAACTTATCCTACTATGCTTGGTATGCTTATCATCTCAACTGAATCTGCAAGAGTTTCGTATAAAGATTCCAATTATTGTTTCCATGCATGCAGGAGGAACGGTATCAAGGATATATGTATAAGATACCCAAGAATCATATGTAACCATACCATGATGAAAAATGATAATGATGCATAATGATCACACAAGACCTGACATCGACCCCACACAAGACCACACTATGCTACTTGATTTCCTTGATGGTAACCCAAATCGATCACTTTGGGTACCATGAGAGAATTCTAAAGCGTACTTTAGTATCTCTTGGATTCCTAATCGATCACTTAGGAGATCCTTCGGATCCTTAATCGAACACTTAAGAGATCCTTCGGATTCTTAATCGAACACTTAAGAACCCCATAGGTCACGTGTATTCTAAATCGATCACTTTAGAATCCCACATCTAGTGACGGCCTGTCTACCAATCGACCACTTGGAGATCAAACCTATGCACTATTGTGACCTATATTGCCACTGTTCACACGATCACAAGACTGACCAATGAATAATGTGTTTTCATGATAAAGTATAACGGGTACATGACTTTGATTTCCAAACGTCCAATGTTCCCTAAACGCTGAGTGATTCCCATATTTACTCCTGAATATTTGATTATGCATACACAACTTCCGAGAAAGTTAAGGTACGCGTAACCTGCCATGATTACTTGTTTTCCCAATGTTCATTGTTTGCAAAAGATTTGTCAAGTGTTTATGATAAGTAATGTTTGAATAAATGTGTTTTGTCAAAACGTGTACATTTACCATGTTTTCACCCCCAATGATTTGAAAGGCTTTAAAAGAAAAATGGGGGCTATGAACTCACCTTGTTGACTAGGTGTGGTTGCTAGGGCGGTCGGGTGCTGTCAAACGTCGATCCTCTAAGTCTAGACAAGGACA
This sequence comes from Bidens hawaiensis, assembly GCF_021521415.1. Lineage (NCBI taxonomy): Eukaryota > Viridiplantae > Streptophyta > Magnoliopsida > Asterales > Asteraceae > Bidens > Bidens hawaiensis. The sequence continues at coordinate 16,985 of NW_027504199.1, read as the reverse complement.
TAATAAGTTAACAACGCAGTTTAAGTCTAAGAGTGTAAGCCTTACACGATCTCGAGCAAAAACTAGGTTTTAAAGACGAAACAGCTTGGTTCTGACCTGATTCGATCGAATAGGAACACATTCGATCGAATCGAAACACATTCGATCGAATAGACACACATTCGATCGAATAGAAACACATTCGATCGAATAGACACTCATTCGATCGAATAGACAGACGTTCGATCGAATACGAAGCTCATTCGGTCGAATGAGTTGGAGACCATTCGGTTGCTTTCCTATTCGGTCGACTGGACTGGTTCGATCGACACATTCGATCGAATGAACTGATTCGATCGACTGGTTCGATCGACTGGACTGATTCGATCGACACATTCGATCGAATGAGTCTGATTCGACTCCTTCAAGCTGGGCGACGGAGATACCCACGGGTTTTCCAGATTTTCCAGATTTTTGACCCAAAATCGAAGTTTTTGACATGGAAATGCTCGGGATTGAAAGGGGTATCGATTCCTAGTACTTTTAAACACAAAAGCTTGCATTTTGACACCAAAAATGACGGTTTTTGACCAAGAACACACTTGACACAAAAGTCGGAGTTTTTGCTCGATTCGGGGCGGGTTTTGGTTGTAAAAACGTATGATTTTCAAGAAGATCTTACCGACAACAACGATAAACAGATTGGTGGACTCGAATCTTAGATTGGATGACTTTCTCTCACTACTCTCTCTCTAGAAGTGGGAGTGTTTGGGTGGGAAGTGTTGGTGGAAATGAAAGAGATGGTGTAAGAATACTTGATTTTCCGCTTAAATACTCGGGTGACTCGGGTTCGGGTTTAGGCTACCGACGGGTCAAGACTAGTCGAGTTCATAAGTTTTTAAACAAACTAAAACTTTTTCAGCAAAACTTTTATAAACCATTTTCCGAATAATTATTTAAAATCTTTTTTTTTTTTTTTTTTTTTTTTTTTTTTTTTTTTTTTTAAATAAGAACATTTTATTTTTCAAAAGCATAAAAATTAATATTTTCCAGGCGTAAATGTCGTTTTATAAAATAAACATTTCAAATGATAAAAGCAGATTTCTCCAATGATATGGGTTCCGAACTTATCGTCCAGAACCCCAAAGTGTATAGTTTCCGATGATTCCTTGATTTTTGTCTACCAGTCAAATTCCAGGGCGTTACATCATGTCTGTTTGAAGATTTACAAAGTCAACGTTTATCAACATCACTTATACTTCCTTTACTCATTCGTTTATGGGTCAATTTCATATTAAATCTGGAATCATGTTCGTTATTACCTGAGAATCATTTCGGCAAGGATCATTCATCAAATCAATCCATTTCATCTTGTTTCCGATCATCATCAGTGTAACAGTCTCTATCAGCATATAACTTTTGATGATCTTCGTATAAGCCTTCTTGCTGTATAAGCTTTATTCACTGTATATTGTGTTAAGTAGGTTGTACAATGAAGATTGTTCACCGTATAAGCTTTTGTATCGAGTATAAGTTTAAGTTGAAGCTTGTTTCAGCGTATATGTTCCTTTATTTGCATGTAAGTGATTTACATGTTGTTAAGACTTATAAGTTCACTATACTTATACGCTGGTTAAACATGTACGCAAGAGCTACTGTTTTTCTTGATTTTCGTGCGACAATGGAAGAATTGAATGTTTCTGTGTCCAACCCTTCACCAATTCATCAGAATATCAATTTGAAGAATTAAATGGGAACGTCTAATAAGCCGCCGAAGCTTTAATGATCGAAGGATATCCAAGTTGGGCTGATAAGTTCGATACTTATGTTCAAGCTATCAATTATGAGGCATGGGAAACTGTTGTGGTAGAGCACATTATTCCACCAAATGACAATGGTACGAGCTATCGGTTATCCCAAGTACCAAAAGGTGAGAAACCAAGATTTCTTACGGAAAAGAAGATCATAAATCTTTTTCAACATGCCATTAAGTCTGAGATTTTCCGGCTACTATAACAAAATTTCTTGTGTCACTCAATCTCGGAAGCTTTACTAAATAAAGACATCAAATAGTTTCGGTTTGAAGATTTACAAAGCCAACGTTTATCAACATCACTTACTCATCAATTACTCACTCGTTTATGAATCAATTACAAATTAAATGTGGAACATTGTTCGTTATTACCTTAGAATCATTTCTGCAAGATCATTCATCAAATCAATCCATTTCATCATGTTTCCGATCATCATCAGTGAAACAGTCTCTATCAGCGTATAACTTTGGATGATCTCTCTATAAGCCTTCTTGCTGTATAAGCTTAATTCTCCGTATATGGTGTTAAGGGGGTTATACGTTGAAGATTGTTCACCGTATAAGTTTTTTTTATCACGTATATGTTCATGTTGAAGCTTGTTTCTGCGTATATGATCTTGTATTAGAGTATAAGTGACATTCACGTTGTCAATACTTATACGTTCACTATACTTATACTCTGGTTAAACATATACGCAAGTGCTGCTGTTTTTTCTTGATTTTTGTGCGATGATGGAAGAATTGAATGCTTCTGTGCCAACCCTTCGCCAATACTTCAGAATATCAATTAGGAGAATGAAATGGGAACGTCTAATAAGCCACCGAAGGATTTAAGTATGGAAGGTTATCCAAGTTGGGCTGATAAGTTCGAGACTTATGTTCAAGCTGTCAATTATGAGGCTTGGGAAGCTGTTGAGGTGGAGTACATTATTCCCCCAAATGAGAATGGTACAAGCTATCGTTTATCCCAAATACCTAAAGGTGAGAAACATAGATTTCATACAGAAAAGGAGATGATGAATGTTTTTCAACAATCCATTAAGTCTGAGATTTTCCAGCTGTTATAGCACAATAGCTCTTGTCACTCAATCTAGGAAGATTTACTAAATGAAGACATCAAAGCATTTCGGTTTGAAGATTTACAAAGTCAACGTTTATCAACATCACTTATACTTCCATTACTCAGTCGTTTATGGATCAATTTCAAATTAAATCTGGAATCATGTTCGTTATTAACTGAGAATCATTTTTGCAAGGATCGTTCATCTAATCAATCCATTTCATCATGTTTCCAATCATCATCAGTGTAACAGTCTCTATCAGCTTATAACTTTTGATGATCTCAGTATAAGCCATCTTGTTGTGTAAGCTTAATTCACTGTATATGGTGTTAAGTAGGTTGTACATTGAAGATTGTTCACCGTATAAGCTTTTGTATCACGTATAAGTTCAAGTTGAAGCTTGTTTCAGCGTATATGTTCCTTTATTTGCATATAAGTGATTTACATGTGGTTAAGACTTATACGTTCACAATACTTATACGCTGGTTAAACATGTAAGCAAGAGCTGCTATTTTTTGTTGATTTTCGTGCGATGATGGAAGTATTGAAGGCTTCTGTGTCCAACCCTTCGCCAATACTTCAGAATATCAATTTGGAGAATGAAATGGGAACGTCTAAAAGCCACCGAAGCTTTAAGGATGGAAGGTTATCCAAGTTGGGATGATAAGTTCTATACTTATGTTCAAGCCATAATTATGAGGCATGGGAAACTATTGAGGAGGAGCACATTATTCCACCAAATGACAATGGTACAAGCTATCTGTTATCCCAAGTACCAAAAGGTGAGAAACCAAGATTTCTTACGGAAAAGAAGATCATAAATCTTTTTCAACATGCCATTAAGTCTGAGATTTTCCGGCTGTTATAACACAATTTCTCGTCTCACTCAATCTAGGAAGCTTTACTAAATAAAGACATCAAATAGTTTCGGTTTGAAGATTTACAAAGTCAACGATTATCAACATCACTTACTCATCAATTACTCACTCGTTTTTGAATCAATTTCAAATTAAATCTGGAACATTGTTCGTTATTACCTTAGAATCATTTCTGCAAAGATCATTCATCAAATAAATCCATTTCATCATGTTTCCGATCATCATCTGTGAAACAGTCTCTATCAGCGTATAACTTTTGATGATCTCTCTATAAGCCTTCTTGCTGTATAAGCTTAATTCTCCGTATATGGTGTTAAGGGGGTTATACGTTGAAGATTGTTCATCGTATAAGTTTTTTTTATCACGTATATGTTCAAGTTGAAGCTTGTTTCTGCGTATTTGTTCTTGTATTAGTGTATAAGTGACTTACACGTTGCCAATACTTATACGTTCACTATACTTATACTCTGGTTAAACATATATGCAAGAGCTGCTGTTTTTTCTTGATTTTTATACGATGATGGAAGAATTGAATGCTTCTGTGCCAACCCTTAGCCAATACTTCAGAATATCAATTAGGAGAATGAAATGGGAACGTCTAATATGCCACCGAAGGATTTTAGTATGGAAGGTTATCCAAGTTGGGCTGATAAGTTCGAGACTTATGTTCAAGCTGTCAATTATGAGGCTTGGGAAGCTGTTGAGGTGGAGTACATTATTCCCCCAAATAAGAATGGTACAAGCTATCGTATATCCCAAATACCTAAAAGTGAGAAACTTAGATTTCATGCCGAAAAGAAGATGATGAATGTTTTCAACAATCCATTAATTCTGAGATTTTCCAGCTGTTATAGCACAATAGCTCTTGTCACTCAATCTAGGAAGCTTTACTAAATGAAGATATCAAATCGTTTCGGTTTGAAGATTTACAAAGTCAACGTTTATCAACATCACTTATACTTCCATTACTCATTCGTTTATGGATCAATTTCAAATTAAATCTGGAATCATGTTTGTTATTAGCTGAGAATCATTTATGCAAGGATCATTCATCAAATCAATCCATTTCATCATGTTTCCGATCATCATCAGTGTAACAGTCTCTATCAGCGTATAACTTTTGATGATCTTCGTATAAACCTTCTTGTTGTATAAGCTTAATTCAATGTATATGGTGTTAAGTAGGTTGTACGTTGATGATTGTTCACCGTATAAGCTTTTGTATCACGTATAAGTTAAAGTTGAAGCTTGTTTCAGCTATATGTTCCTTTATTTTCATATAAGTGATTTACACGTTGTTAAGACTTATACGTTCACTATACTTATACGCTGGTTAAACATGTACGCAAGAGTTGCTGTTTTTTCTTGATTTTCGTGCGACGATGGAAGAATTGAATGCTTCTGTGACGAACCCTTCGCCAATACTTCAGGATATCAGTTAGTAAAAAGAAATGGGAACGTCTAATAAGCCACCGAAGGTTTTAAGGATGGAAGGTTATCGAAGTTAGGCTGATATGTTCGAGACTTATGTTCAAGTTGTCAATTATGAGGCATGGGAAGCTATTGAGGTGGAGTAAATTATTCCACCAAATGAGATTGGTACAAGCTATCGGTTATCCCTAATACCTAAAGGTGAGAAACCAAGATTTCATACGGAAAAGAAGATGATGAATGTTTTTCAACAATCCATTAAGTCTGAGATTTTCCAGCTGTTATAACAAAATAGCTCGTGTCTTTCAATCTAGGAAGCTTTACTAAATGAAGACATCAAATCATTTCGGTTTGAAGATTTACAAAGTCAACGTTTATCAACATCACTTATTCATCAATTACTCATTCGTTTAGGGATCAATTTCAAATTAAATCTGGAATCATCTTCGTTATTACCTGAGAAACGTTTCTGCAAGGATCATTCATCAATTCAATCCATTCATCATGTTTCCGATCATCATCAGTGAAACAGTCTCTATCAACGTATAACTTTTGATGATCTTCGTATAAGCCTTCTTGTTGTATAAGCTTAATTCACTGTATATGGTGTTAAGTAGGTTGTACATTGAAGATTGTTCACCGTATAAGCTTTTGTATCACGTATAAGTTCAAGTTGAAGATGGTTTCAGCGTATATGTTCCTTTATTTGCATATAAGTGATTTACATGTTGTTAAGACTTATACGTTCACTATACTTATATGCTGGTTAAACATGTACGCAAGAGCTGCTGTTTTTTGTTGATTTTCATGCGACGATGGAAGAATTGAATGCTTCTGTGTCCAACCCTACACCAATACTTCAGAATATCAATTTGGAGAATGAAATCGGAACGTCTAATAAGCCACCGAAGCTTTAAGGATGGTAGGTTATCCAAGTTGGGCTGATAAGTTTGATACTTATGTTCAAGCTATCAATTATGAGGCATGGGAAACTGTTGAGGAGGAGCACATTATTCCACCAAATGACAATGGTACAAGCTATCGGTTATCCCTAATACCAAAAGGTGAGAAACCAAGATTTCTTACGGAAAAGAAGATCATGAATCTTTTTCAACATGCCATTAAGTCTGAGATTTCCGGCTGTTATAACACAATTTCTCGTGTCACTCAATCTAAGAAGCTTTACTAAATAAAGACATCAAATAGTTTCGGTTTGAAGATTTACAAAGTCAACGTTTATCAACATCACTTACTCATCAATTACTCACTCGTTTATGAATCAATTTCAAATTAAATCTGGAACATTGTTCGTTATTACCTTAGAATTATTTCTGCAAGGATCATTCATCAAATCAATCCAATTCATCATGTTTCCGATCATCATTAGTGAAACAGTCTCTATCAGCGTATAACTTTTGATGATCTCTCTATAAGCCTTCTTGCTGTATAAGCTTAATTCTCCGTATATGGTGTTAAGTGGGTTATACGTTGAAGATTGTTCACCGTATAAGTTTTTTTTATCACGTATATGTTCAAGTTGAAGCTTGTTTCTGCGTATATGTTCTTGTATTAGCGTATAAGTGACTTACATGTTGTCAATACTTATACTCTGGTTAAACGTATACGCAAGAGCTGCTGTTTTTTCTTGATTTTTGTGCGATGATGGAAGAATTTAATGCTTCTGTGCCAACCCTTCGCCAATGCTTCAGAATGTCAATTAGGAGAATGAAATGGGAACGTCTAATAAGCCACCGAAGAATTTAAGGATGGAAGGTTATCCAAGTTGGGCTGATAAGTTCGAGACTTATGTTCGAGCTGTCAATTATGAGGCTAGGGAAGCTATTCAGTTGGAGTACATTATTCCCCCAAATGATAATGGTACAAGCTATCGTTTATCCCAAATACCTGAAGGTGAGAAACATAGATTTCATACAGAAAAGAAGATAATGAATGTTTTTCAACAATCCATTATGTCTGAGATTTTCCAGCTGTTATAACACAATAGCTCGTGTCACTCAATCTAGGAAGCTTTACTAAATTAAGACATCAAATAGTTTCGGTTTGGAGATTTACAAAGTCAACGTTTATCAACATCACTTATACTTCCATTACTCATTCGTTCATGGATCAATTTCAAATTAAATCTGGAATCATGTTCGTTATTAACTGAGAATCATTTATGCAAGGATCATTCATCAAATCAATCCATTTCATCATGTTTCCGATCATCATCAGTGTAACAGAGTCTATCAGCGTATAACTTTTGATTATCTCTGTATAAGCCTTCTTGTTTTATAAGCTTAATTCACTATATATGGTGTTAAGTAGGTTGTACGTTGAAGATTGTTCACCATATAAACTTTTGTATCACGTATAAGTTCAAGTTGAAGCTTGTTTCAGCGTATATGTTCCTTTATTTGCATATAAGTGATTTACAAGTTGTTAAGAATTATACGTTCACTATACTTATACGCTGGTTAAACATGTACGCAAGAGCTGCTGTTTTTTCCTGATTTTCGTGCGACGATGGAAGAATTGAATGCTTCTGTGACCAACCCTTCGCCAATACTTTAGAATATCAATTTGGAGAATGAAATGGGAACGTCTAATAAGCCACCGAAGCTTTTAAGGATGGAAGGTTTTCCAAGTTGGGCTGAGAAGTTCGAGATCTATGTTCAAGCTGTCAATTATGAGGCACGGGAAGCTGTTGAGGTGTAGTATATTATGCCAAAAAATTAGAATGGAACAAGCTATTGGTTATCCCAAATACCTACAGGGGAGAAACCATGATTTTTTACAGTAAAGAGGATGATGAATCTTTTTCAACAAGCCATTAAGTCTGAGATTTTCCAGCTGTTTTATCACTCAATCTAGGAAGCTTTACTAAATGAGGAAATCAAATCGTTTCTGTTTGAAGATTTACAAAGTCAACGTTTATCAACATCACTTATTCATCAATTACTCTTTCGTATATGGATCAATTTCAAATTAAATCTGGAATCATGTTCGTAATTACCTGAGATACATTTTTGCAAGGATCATTCATCAAATCAATCCATTTCATCATGTTTCTGATCATCATTAGTGAAACAGTCCCTATCAGCATATTTTTTTGATGATCTCCGTATAAGCCTTCTTGCTGTATTAGCATAATTCTCCGTATATGATGTTAAGTGGGTTATACGTTGAAGATTCTTCACCGTATAAGTTTTTGTGTCACGTATAAGTTCAAGCTGAAGCTTGTTTCAGCGTATTTGTTCCGGTATTTGCGTATAAGTGACTTACACATTGTTAAGACTTATACGTTCACTATACTTATACGCTGGTTAAACATATACGCAAGAGCTGCTGTTTTTTCTTCATTTTCATGCGACGATGAAAGAACTGAATACTTCTGTATCCAACCCTTCGCCAATACTTCAGAATATCAATTTGGAGAATGAAATGGGAACGTCTAATAAGCCACTGAAGCTTTTAAGGATGGAAGGTTTTCCATGTTGGGCTGATAAGTTCGAGACCTATGATCAAGCTGTCAATTATGAGGCATGGGAAGCTGTTGAGGTGTAGTATATTATGCCACAAAATGAGAATGGTACAAGCTATTAGTTCTCCCATATACCTACAAGGGAGAAACCAAGATTTTTTACGGTAAAGAGGATGATGAATCTTTTTCAACAAGCCATTAAATCTGAGATTTTCAGGCTAGTGTAACACAATAGCTAATGTCACTCAATCTAGGAAGCTTTACTAAATGAAGACATCAAATCATTTCAGTTTGAAGATTTACAAAGTCAACGTCTATCAACATCACTTATACTTCCATTACTCACTCGTTTATGGATCAATTTCAAATTAAATCTGGAATCATGTTCGTTATTACCTGAGAATCATTATATGCAAGGATCATTCATCAAATCAATCCGTTTCATCATGTTTTCGATCATCATCAGTGAAACAGTCTCTATCAGCGTATAACTTTTGATGATCTTCGTATAACCCTTCTTGTTGTATAAGCTTAATTCTCCGTATATGGTGTTAAGTGGTTATACGTTGAAGATTGTTCACCGTATAAGTATTTTTTATCACGTATATGATCAAGTTGAAGCTTGTTTCTGCGTATATTTTCTTGTATTAGCGTATAAGTGACTTACACGTTGTCAATACTTATACGTTCACTATACTTATACTCAGGTTAAACATATACGCAAGTTCTGCTGTTTTTTCTTGATTTTTATGCGATGATGGAAGAATTGAATGCTTCTGTGGCCCTTCACCAATACTTCATAATATCAATTAGTAGAATGAAATGGGAACGTCTAATAAGCCACCAAAGGTTTTAAGGATGGAAGGTTATCCAAGTTTGGTTGATAAGTTCGAGACTTATGTTCCAGCTGTCAATTATGAGGCTTGGGAAGCTGTTGAGGTGGAGTACATTATTCCACCAAATGAGAATGGCACAAGCTATCATTTATCCCAAATACCTAAAGGTGAGAAACCTAGATTTCATACAGAAAAGAAGATGATGAATATTTTTCAACAATCCATTAAGTCTGAGATTTTCTAGCTGTTACAACACACTCGTGTCACTCAATCTAGGAAACTTTACTAAATGAAGATATCAAATCGTTTCGGTTTGAAGATTTGCAAAGTCAACGTTTATCAACATCACTTATACTTCCATTACTCATTCGTTTATGGATCAATTTCAAATTAGATCTGGAATCATGTTTGTTATTAACTGAGAATCACTTATGCAAGGATCATTCATCAAATCAATCCATTTCATCATGTTTCCGATCATCATCAGTGTAACAGTCTCTATCAGCGTATAACTTTTGATGATCTCCGTATAAACCTTCTTGACGTATAAGCTTAATTCAAGGTATATGGTGTTAAGTAGGTTGTACATTGATGATTGTTCACCGTATAAGCTTTTGTATCACGTATAAGTTAAAGTTGAAACTTGTTTCAGCGTATAAGTTCCTTTATTTGCATATAAGTGATTTACACGTTGTTAAGACTTATACGTTCACTATACTTATACGCTGGTTAAACATGTACGCAAGAGTTGCTGTTTTTTCTTGATTTTCGTGCGACGATGGAAGAATTGAATGCTTCTGCAACGAACCCTTCGCCAATACTTCTGGATATCAGTTAGTAAAAAGAAATGGGAACGTCTAATAAGCCACCGAAGGTTTTAAGGATGGAAGGTTATCGAAGTTGGGCTGATAAGTTCGAGACTTATGTTCAAGTTGTCAATTATGAGGCATGGGAAGCTATTAAGGTGGAGTACATTATTCCACCAAATAAGATTGGTACAAGCTATCGGTTATCCCTAATACCTAAAGGAGAGAAACCAAGATTTCATACGGAAAAGAAGATGATGAATGTTTTTCAACAATCCATTAAGTCTGAGATTTTCCAGCTGTTATAACACAATAGCTCGTGTCTTTCAATCTAGGAAGCTTTACTAAATGAAGACATCAAATCGTTTCGGTTTGAAGATTTACAAATTCAACGTTTATCAACATCACTTATTCATCAATTACTCATTCGTTTAGGGATCAATTTCAAATTAAATCTGGAATCATGTTCGTTATTACCTGAGAATCATTTCTGCAAGGATCATTCATCAAATCAATCCATTTCATCATGTTTCCGATCATCATCAGTGAAACAGTCTCTATCAGCGTATAACTTTTAATGATCTTCGTATAAGCCTTCTTGTTGTATAAGCTTAATTCTAAGTATATGGTGTTAAGTGGTTATACGTTGAAGATTGTTCACCGTATAAGTTTTTGTATCACGTATAAGTTGAAGTTGAAGTTGAAGCTTGTTTCTGCGTATATGTTCCTGTATTAGCATATAAGTGACTTACACGTTGTTAAGACTTATACGTTCACTATACTTATACGCTAGTTAAACATATACGCCAGATCTGGTGTTTTTTCTTGAACTTCATGCGACGATGGAAGAATTGAATGCTTTTGTAACCAGCCCATCGCCAATACTTCAGAATATCAATTTGGAGAATGAAATGGGAAAGTCAAATAAGCCACCGAAGCTTTTAAGGACGGAAGGTTATCCAAGTTGGGCTGATAAGTTCGAGACCAATGTTCAAGCTGTCAATTATGAGGCATGGGAAGCTATTGAAGTGGAGTACATTATTCCATGAAATGAAAATAATACAAGTTATTGGTTATCTCAAATACCTGAAGGTAAATAACCAAGATTTCTTACTGAACAGATGATGACGAATATTTTCAACAAGCCATTAAGTCTGAGATTTTCCAGCTGTTACAACACAATGGCTCATGTCACTCAATCTAGGAAGCTTTACTAAATAAAGAATTCAAATAGTTTCGGTTTGAAGATTTAAAAGTCAACGTTCATCAACATCACTTATTCATCAATTAATCATTCGTTTATGAATCAATTTCAGATTAAATCTGGAACAATGTTCGTTATTACTTTAGAATCATTTCTGCAAGGACCATTCATCAAACCAATCAGTTTCGTCAGGTTTCCGATCATCCTCAGTGAAACAGTCTCTATCAGTGTATAACTTTTGATAATCTCCATATAATCCATTTTGCTATATAAGCTTAATTCTTCGTATATGGTGTTAAGTGGGTTATACGTTGAAGATTGTTCACTGTATAAGTTTTTGTAACACGTATAAGTTCAAGTTGAAGCTTGTTTATGTGTATATGTTCCTGTGTTAGCGTATAAGTGACTTATACGTTGTCAAGACTTATACGTTCACTATACTTATACTCTGGTTAAACATATACGCAAAAGCTGCAGTTTTTTCTTGATTTTTGTGCGATGATGGAAGAATTGAATGTCTTTGTACCCAGCCCTTCGCTAATACTTCAGAATATCAATTAGGAGAATGAAATGGGAACGTCTAATAAGCCACCGAAGGTTTTAAGGATGGAAGGTTATCCAAATTGGGCTGATATGTTCGAGACTTATGTTCAAGCAGTCAATTATGAGGCTTGGGAAGCTGTTGAGGTGGAGTACATTATTCCACCAAATGAGAATGGTACAAGCTATCGGTTATCCCAAATACCTAAGGTGAGAAACGAAGATTTCATACGTAAAAGAAGTTGATGAATGTTTTTCAACAATCTATTAAGTCTGAGATTTTTCAGCTGTTATAACACAATAGCTCGTGTCACTCAATCTAGGAAGCTTTACTAAATGAAGACATCAAATCGTTTCAATTTGAAGATTTACAAAGTCAACGTTTATCAACATCACTTATTCATCAATTACTCATTCGTTTATGGATCAATTTCAAATTAAATCTGGAATCATGTTCGTTATTACCTGAGAATCATTTCTGCAAGGATCATTCATCAAATCAATCCATTTCATATTGATGGTTTGGTACCCCAGATTCAGGGTATGGTGACGTCTTCCAAACCGACCACTATTCAGCAAGCGATCCCAATAGCCCACAAGCTGGCGGATCAAGCAGTGGCACAAGGTGCATTACCACCTAGAGGTTCCACCTCTAAATCCCGTGACAACTCAAGCAATGACAATAACAACAACAACAACAACTCTGGGAATAGAAAGACGAAGTTTGACAACACCAGGTCCTCATTATCGAACCCTCCACAACAACAACACAACCGTAGACCCGAACTCACTCATAATTTCAATAATCAGGGTTCGAGTGGCTATGCTGTAAAGTACCCAAAGTGCAACAAGTGCAACTATCACCATGATGGCCCATGAGACCGTACCAAGTCTTTGCGATGCGGTAAATTGGGTCATCAGGCCAAGGACTGTAGGGAAGACCTAGCGGGTAAGGGTGCTCCAAAACATCCTGCAACAATGAAAAGGTACTTTGAGTGTGGTCAGGAGGGTCACTTCAGGAAGGATTGTCCAAAACTAAAGCAGAATGAGAGCAATTGAGGCAATAACAATAACGGAAGCAGTAGTAAGGGTAGAGCTTTCGTCATTGAATCAGGCGAGGCCCGCAGCGATCCGAATGTAGTTACCGGTAAGTTCCCTGTGAACAACAGTTTTGCTTCTATTTTGTTTGACACTGGAGCTTATAGGAGTTTTGTGTCGAAAGTCTTTAGTAAACTCTTAGACTTAACTCCAACCCCGTTAGATGCTAAGTTTCCTGTTTAATTAACTGACGGTAAGTCTATAGAAACAACTCATGTACTAGCGGGATGTAAGTTGAAACTGTTGGGTCATACCTTTGATATCGACCTCATACCCTTTACGCTTGGTAGTTTCGACGTTGTTGCCGGCATGGACTGGCTATTCGAGAATAGAGTTCAGATTATATGCCACGACAAGATTGTTCATATCACTACTCCATCTGGCGAAATCATCTCGATACAGGACGAGAAGAGCGGCATGACCACCAGCATCATCACCCTCATGAAGGTGCATAAATATTTACGAAAGGGTCATCAGGCGGTTTTAGTTCATGTAATCGAGAAACCCGCGGAGGTGAAGCTGATCGATGACATACCGATTGTGCGAGATTTTCCAAACCCGGAAGATTTTCCAGGACTCCCACCCATTCGACAAGTCGAGTTACAAATCGACTTAGCCCCCGGTGTTGCACCTACAGCACGAGCCCCGTATCGGCTCGCACCGGCGGAGCTTCAGGAGCTGTCCACTCAACTACAAGATTTGTTGGACAAAAGTTTTATCCAACCCAGCTCATCACCATGGGAGCCCCTGTCCTATTTGTTCGAAAGAAAGACAGAACTTTCCGCATGTGCATCGATTACCGGGAACTGAACAAGGTGACGGTCAAGAACCGTTATCCCCTACACCGAATTGATGATCTTTTCGACCAGCTTCAAGGGTAGAGTTACTATTCGAAGATCAATCTGAGATCCGGTTACCATCAATTAAGAGTGCGTGAAGAAGACATTTCAAAGATTGCATTCAGGACTCGGTATGGTCACCATGAGTTTTCGGTTATGCCTTTTGGCTTAACCAACACACTAGCCGTGTTCATGGACCTCAGGAACCGAGTATGCAAGGCGTACCTCGACAAGTTTATTATTGTTTTCATAGATGATATCCTTGTCTACTTCAAGAACAAGAACAACCATGAAGAACACCTGAGGTTAATCCTGGAATTACTAAAGAAGGAACAATTGTACGCAAAGATTACGAAATGCGAATTTTGGCCTCACGAGGTTCACTTCTTAGGACATGTGATCAATGAGAGTGGTATCCATGTTGATCCAGGCAAGGTAGAGGCCATCAAAAACTGGGAAGCACCTAAGACTTCGACTGAGGTGCGACAATTCCTAGGATTGGCTGGCTACTACCGACGTTTCATTGAGGGATTTCAAAGATTGCTCAACCCCTCACTGCACTAACACACAAGGGTACTAGGTACAATTGGGGTGAAGCGCAGGAGTCTGCCTTCCAACTGTTGAAAACCAAACTCTATAACGCCCCTATCCTAGCCCTCCCCGAGGGAACGGAAAATTTTGAGGTACATTGTGACGCATCGATACAGTCTCGGTTGCGTGTTAATGCAACTCAAGATGGTTATAGCCTATGCCTCTCGACAGCTACGGATCCACGAGAAGAACAATACGACCCATGACCTGGAAATCGGAGCTGTGGTGTTTTCCCTTAAGATATGGAGACATTACTTGTACGGTACCAGATTCACCATTTACACCGACCACAAGAGTCTCCAACATATCTACGATCAAAAGGAGTTGAACATGCCACAGCGTCGTTGGGTCGAGCTACTTAAGGATTATGATTGTGCCATAAAGTACCACCCTGGTATCACCAATGTAGTGGCCGATGCTCTCATCAGAAAGGAAACCGATAAGCCTAGACGAGTGCAAGCATTACAACTCACGATTCATGCCAACTTACCTGATCAGATTCGTGATGCTCAACTCGAAGCTTTGAAAGACGATAACCTCCCATCAGAACCTATGCGGGGCAAATCGGAGGGGGTCCCATATTTTGAAAACCGGATTTGGGTCCCTCGACATGGAGACTTGAGAAATCTGGTGATGGACGAGGCACATAAATCCCAATATTCCATTCACCCTGGCTCAGATAAAATGTACCATGACCTAAAGGCACTTTACTGGTGGCCAAACATGAAAGCCGACATTGCCACTTATGTGAGCAAGTGTTTGACCTGTGCTAGAGTCAAGGTGGAGTATCAGAACCCATCTGTACTGTCACAGCAACCGGAAATCCCAATGTGGAAATGGGAACACATTTCCATGGACTTCATCACGGGATTACCCAAAACACCGACGGGATG
Source organism: Bidens hawaiensis (assembly GCF_021521415.1). Lineage (NCBI taxonomy): Eukaryota > Viridiplantae > Streptophyta > Magnoliopsida > Asterales > Asteraceae > Bidens > Bidens hawaiensis. The sequence goes on along the minus strand of NW_027504199.1, from coordinate 1,532 downwards.
CGATACCATCTGGGTGATCGTTGACCGACTGACTAAGTCTGCGCATTTCCTAGAGATTAAGGAATCAGACAAAATGGAAAGACTGACTCGCATCTACATGAAAGAAGTAGTGTCCAGACATAGAGTGCCTGTCTCAATCATAGCGGATCGAGATTCCCGTTTCACTTCGCAGTTTTGGAAGTCACTACAGAGCGCACTAGGCACCCACCTTGATATGAGCACAGCATACCATCATCAAACGGATGGGAAAAGTGAACGCACCATTCAGACCTTGGAAGACATGTTGTGTGCATGCGTGTTGGATTTTGGAAAGAGTTGGGAACTCCACTTGCCCTTGGTAGAGTTTTCATATAATAACAGCTACCACGCAAGCATTAAAGCAGCGCCGTTTGAAGCGTAGTACGGAAGAAAGTGTCGATCACCTCTTTGTTGGGCAGAAGTGGGTGATAGCCAAATCACTAGCCCAGAATCAGTGCTTGAAACCTCAGAAAGGATTGTTCAAATCCGGAATCGCATGGCAACAACACGAGATCGCCAAAAGAGTTACGCCGACAAGCGCCGAAAACCTCTGGAATTCCAAGTGGATGACAAGGTTTTACTGAAAGTCTCACCTTGGAAAGGTGTAGTTCGCTTTGGAAAGCGAAACAAACTCAACCCATGATACGTAGGCCCATACCGGATAACTGAACGTATTGGTCCGGGTAGCGTACCGATTGGACTTACCAACGGAACTCAGTGGCGTACACAACGTTTTCCATGTATCCAACTTGAAGAAATGCCTTTCTGACGAAACACAAACAGTTCCTTTAGGCGAGTTGCAAGTTGATGAACAGTTACGCTTCATCGAAGAACCAGTCGAAGTTTTGTATTGGGAAACCAAAACACTCAAACACAACAAGATTCCCATCGTTAAAGTTCGATGGAACTCGTGACGTGCACCAGAGTTCACGTGGGAACGCGAGGATCGAATAATGAAAAAGTATCCTCACCTTTTCGAAGGGCTGACCAAGCACCGAAAACCGCGAAAGCCGACAAACCGTCAGAAAACACCAGAGGTATTAATTAAATTTCGGGACGAAATTTCTTTCTACAGGGGGATGATGTGACAAACTGAAAATTTTTGCCTTTTTCAGACACCCATCGCGACTTGACACAAATTTTCGGGACGAAAATTCTTTCAACATGGGAATGATGTGACACTCGTCAATTTCAGGTTAACTCCGTTAATCCGAACTCCGTTAATTCAAACTTAAGATCACACGAACTGTAACGCATATCTCATTACATTTAAATTAGGGTTTAAATGACGCATGACAATCATTACACAAGTAGTCTTTCGAAATTTCACCGAAACACACACGAGTCGACTCAAACCGTTGGTGGACAAACAATAATTAATATAAACAATTACTTAGTATAATACGTATTAAGTGTGATAATATATGTTATGTGACTATGTGCTGGCATGTATAACATCATGTTATGGATGAAAAAGATTAGTTTGTACTAAAATTAAAATAAATAAAACTTGA
>NW_027504198.1:0-22941 GCF_021521415.1 Bidens hawaiensis | reverse complement strand
ACAAGAACACAATTTAACATCCACCGATTAAGCCTAAAACGAACCTATCGATCAATAACAAGTAGAACGTGTAGATTTTAGCATGCGAAGATGCATTTAATTACATAGGATAACCTTTGAAAAAAATTATTAAATTTTTAAAAAACTTTAATAAATGTCTTAGTTTTTATAAAAATATTTTTATTATATTTTTCTAGTGGACACAAAAATTATAAAAATTCCTCCAACACAGCAAGATACGTGCAGCTATTTAAGTGCGCAACAAAACGATTTTATTTTTATAAAATTCATTACTGAACCAAATTAAACGATTCCAATTGGGTTTGATTCTTAACTCAAAATATTAAGTTCTAGAAGTAGAAACAACTAATTTGGACTTGTTGAAAAGGAGTTATGATGTCGGGAAGACAGACCAGAGTCCGTCATCCCGCATCAGCTTTGACAGTCGATTTTATAAATTCATAAAAACCATTCAAATCTCGTCCAAAAATTGCTTAGTATACCTTTCTGGAAACTAGACTCAAAGTAGAACATCATGGAATCAAGAATCGATCAAAAAACTGGATTATCATCGCGTTACAGACCCTACAATAAACGTATACGAATCTATCAGCAAACTGTTATCATCAAAACTCAACCCTAACGTGTTCGATAACTGGTTTAATGGTGAAAAAGACTTGCATGGATGATAGACTAACCTTTAATTGAAGTTTTACGCTCACGACTTGGCTGGAAACAAAGAAAAATCGCAGGGGGGGGGGTTTCTCTTGGCCGATCGTCTGCGCATGGGGTTTAGGGTTAGGGTTAGGGTTATTTCATTATTTTATGATATAAAATAAATGTTACACATTAGCCCTCAAAGTTTAAGGGATATGGAAGGAAAGGTTGGATAATTTAACGTACCCGGGAATATGGTCGGGTCGACGAAAGATGCCGGACAACTTCCAAGAAATATACATACTCTATATGTAGGAAAATTTTAAACCAATAAATTAGCGGGTGTTACATAGAGAAAGATTTGAGAGAGAACAGGAGTTAAAGATGAGGTTACAAAAGGAAAGATATGAAGCTGAAAAGAAAAATCAAGAAGCAAAAGAATGGTTGAAGACCCTCAGAGAGTCCAAACTTTAATAGATCTAGTAATGGACAAGGGTATGACTGAAGAGGAATTCAATAGAATGCCCCATGCTAAACTACTAGAGATATACAAAAGGGAGCAAAGAATATACATAGAGACTGAAAGAAAGTTGCAGGAAGAAAGAAGGAAGATGGATGATCTAGTGAGAGCAGAAATGATGAGTGCATTGCACAGGAAAGGAGTCGGTATGGGTAGACTAATGAATCAAACTGATGAAACATTGAAAAGATGGTATGAGGTAGAAGGGCTTGGAGCACAAAAGAAAATTCACTATGGAAGCACAAGCCGGACTCCAAGGTTAGAGGTTGTGAGGCCTGAACCACCACGTAATGTAAATATGCCCACACATCTCTTCTTCGATAAACGATCAAAGACCTTAAGAGTCATTACTGAAGATAATAAAGAACATCTCATCATCTTTAGGGATGACTTAAGAAAATTCACAAAAGAACAATTGACCAGGATGGCTGAACTAACTTTGTATGACAATCAAATCAGAGATCAGCCATCTGATCAACAAAGAAATGATCTCTCGAAATTCATAAAAGAACAAGCAGAAATGGGATTCCCATTCTTGCAGCAAAAGAAGAGAGAGATCAGAAGTCAGACAAAAAGTGATAAGAGGAACAGGAGGATAAACAAAGTACACACATCTGAGCTCTCCTTCTTTAAATCCAATAAACGAAATTCTGAAGCAAGCAGCTCACACCACAAAAGGAAGACCTTGAAAGAGTGCTTGGCGATGAGGGAAGTGATGTAGAAACCAAACTCGATGGTACAACAATTTGGGAGAATCACGTACATAACGTACAATCAGCATAATGATTCAATCACTTTGAGAAACGAGTCTGGAATTCCCATTGCAGTGATAAGACAAGATGAAGATCTCAAGTTTATGCATCCATAGGAGCTTCAGGACTTGATCACTGCCAAATTCCCTTTTGACTCCTCTGATTCCGTAGAGCTAGACATGATTAAACCGAAAGCAGCCTACGTGAAGAAAATGAAAGAGATTGCCGATGTAGGGAGAAGGAGAAGAAGATAGCAGAATGAAGCTCAAAGAGAATCAATTTGTTTCTGTTTATCTTTGTATTTTTGTTTAATTTGTATTTAATGTAAAAGAACTTCAATTTGTAATGCCCTAGAGGCAGAATTCCTACGTATGTAATGAAATGACATGTTCTCAAATGATATATTTTTGATGTCTGATACATGTGTAACTCTATGCTGCAGGTATGTTTTGGTGCATCTGAGCTTGTTCCAATCTAGGGGGAGATTGTTGAGACGGATTTATGATAAGAAAGATTGGAATCTTCTCAACCTCCTCAGAAAATGGCTAAGTATGGACTTCGAGCAAGCCTAGACGATCGAGCATGGTTTTACTACTTCAAGAAAGGTCTTCAGAACCTTAATTGGTTAATTCTTCTAAGTGTTAAGGCTTCGAGCAAGCTACACTTCAACGAGCAAGAGTATTCTTCTATCAAGCATGGATTGCCAATCGAGAAAACAGCTTGATCATACAAGTTTTAACCAAGTGTTACGAGCACAGGATGATCGAGCACATGGGGACAAGCATGGATGCAATAAGAAGATGTCACATGATCAAAGCAAGGACTTCGAGCACAGTTCATTTTCCGAGCAAGATTTACATCCGAGCATGCTAAAGATTGCTGAATAAGTGTAACTGAAGACATCAAGAAGAATGATCTTGCTCGATAGACTAGTTCGAGCAAAGCATGGACAAGTCAAGAAGGATGAAGTCTGCTGGAAGGGAATATCTTCCCTGAAGATATTCTAAGTACAGTATGCTCGAGGACATACATCGAGCATACCTAGCATAGTGAGCTTGCTCGAGCAAGATTGTTATCTTGCTCGAGGACTCTACACTTGTATTATTTTGTATTTCATTATGTAATGATTGGGAACTTCTAGAAGGAATGTCAGGGCCTATAAATAGAGGTCCTAGGATACCTTTTAGGACACGGATTTCCAGACGGAATACAGGCTGGCACACACTGAATACGAAAAACATTCCAAAGAATATTCTCTTTGTTTTCTCGTACAACCTCCGCCGCCGTCACACAAAACCCTAGACATTCCTTTCACTGTTCCATTAATGATGTATTTATTATAGTGAATCTTTGTCTACTGATTAAGCTTTTATTGACCATCTATTACTGTTTTGTGTTTATTATTCACACTCGTTCGTTCCCACTCGTTGGATATCCTGATTCCGCCGGGATATTCAACAGGCCTTTGGGTAATCGAGTCGGTGTGTTCTTGTTGACCTTTTAAGGTTTCACCCGATTCACGGTCTTGACATCATGTAAGACTTGCAACATATACTAGCAACAACAACATAGACTAAACGTAAGATGTTTGTGCCCCAACACTCGATTGCTAGCCTGACTATGCCGCAACGCGGCGGGTGAACCAACTAGCTTAAATATAAAATTGGATAATAGAGAAACTTACAGTTTGTACATCTTTCTAATCATCATGTCGTGTACATCTTTTATAAACTATAAATGTTTTACAAGTAAGACAAAAACATTAGTATGCGATTTTTATTTCAATATTAAATATCCAGTGCCACACCACAAAATTCCTCAAAAGCCATGAGCACCCTTGTATCAATTAGTGAAAGGAAAATTAATACTCGCCCCATAACAGATTTCTTGAATCGGGAACTATAGAGTTGCATAATCAAAACAAACATTTAAAGTCTTAAACAAGGTGAACTATTGACCGGGCTTCGTGCCTTCAACTGAAGCATAACAAAGAAAATAAAAGTTGACTGATAGCAATTTGTAAGTGGATCAAACTCAAAGAAATATTAAAGAATGAGAGATAGTCTTGGGGCAAATGTTCTGATATATTTCTCAATGCAATACAGGAAATAAATATGCATGGAATTAGGGTTCATCACCCATCATCCTTATTTTATGGAGAACATGCAACATAGACCACTAACCACTAACCTACATGGATAAAGTAAGCAACAAGTAAATGAAGTGAACGTGCAACAAGTAAACGTGGGTTCATTCCAGAAGACGGGCTTGAATCTTGGCGATACGGGTGGGCCGGACAGGAGCAGTTGGGCCTGGGTCATCGGTTGTGGCCTGAGGTGTATCATCTCCTCCCCCTTGAGACTGACCATTGTCCTCAATGGGTAAAAATCCAGGGAATTGTTGTTGTAACTCTTCTATTGCTTCCCAAGTAGCGTCTTCTAATGGCCTTTTTTCCCATTTGATCAATAATTGATGCACACCTTGATGATTTTGACGCTGATCAAGCACCGACTCGAGTAGGTAGCCGATTTCTTCTTCTTGAACGTCATCGATGCATGAGTTGGATGGTGTGATTTGGCCATGAGCTTGTTTAAGGAGTGAAACGTGGAAGACTGGATGAATTCGTGACCCGGTGGGAAGGTCCAACTTGTAGGCGACGTTGCCTATACGTTGAAGAATACGGTATGGGCCAAAGAATCGTCTTGAAAGTTTCTGATTTGCAACGGCTGCCACTGATGTTTGATGATATTTCTGTAAGCGAAGATAAACAAAATCGCCAACCGAAATTTCCTTATCAAGTCGTTTTTTGTTAGCTTCCTTAACCATGCGCTGCTTGGCCACTTCAATGGACAGCTTTAGTGATGCTAAAATTTTATTGTGTTCCAGCAAAGAGGATTCAATTGAAGCTGTTACTGTTGACCCGGGTATATAATCATGGATAGAGTTGGGGTTACGACCATAGAGAGCTCGAAATGGAGACATGTTGATGGAAGTGTGGTGGGCCGTATTGTAAGAAAACTCTGCCAGGTAAAGAAACCATTCCCACATTCTTGGTTGGTCCATTACAAATGCTCTAAGATACATTTCCAACCCATGGTTTACAACCTCTATTTGGCCATCGGATTGTGGATGGTAGGCACTGGAATGATGTAATTTAGTGCCTAAAATCTTGAATAATTCTCACCAAAAAGAACTAATGAAAACACGATCCCGATCCGAGACAATTGTTTTGGGCATTCCATGCAACTTGTAAATTCTTTCATGAAAGTAGTAGCCAAATTGACTGCTGTGAAGGATGTGGCCAAGGGTATAAAGTGAGCAAATTTGGATAGGCGATCCACGATAACCCAAATTGTAGTTTTGCCTTTGGATACGGGTAGGTGGGTAATAAAATCCATTGAAATATCGTCCCATGGGCGGGATGGAGTGGGTAGTGTCTGAAGTAAACCATAGGGTTTATGAGTTGGTGTTTTAATGGACTGACATGTGGGACATTTTTTGACAAAAGCAGCAGCATCTTTGTGTAACCCCAACCAAGTGAAACAAGCGGAAAGTCTCTTTGTAGTTGCATTAACACCCGAATGACCACCCAAAAAAGATGAATGAAACTCAAACAAAAGACGTTCCCTCAAATCCGAAATAGGTGGAATGAGCAGTTTACCGTGGATGTACACAAGGCCATCACGTACGACATGGTGTGGAAAGGCGGTAGAATCATGTTGGACGTCGTGCATGAATTTTTTTCCAACATGATTCGTACTGTAGTAAGCCCGTAATTCATCTAACCAAGCTGCTTTGGGGTGTGACAGAGACATTATTGTAGGGAGATCCACCCGGCTTAAAGCGAAGTTTTCCTTTCCCGGTTTGAAATAAATTTCAAAATCATACCCAAGTAACTTTGTGAGCCAACGTTGTTGTTCTGGTGTCTGAATCGTCTGAGTCAACACATGCTTCAAGCTATGGTGATCGGTGAAAATGTGGAACTTTTGACCCAACAAATACTGTCACCATTTCTTGACTGCTTCCGTTATGGCATAGAGTTCCTTGGTATAAGTTGATTGGCCCTGCATTGTTGCACACAATTTTTTGCTGAAAAAGAAATAGTTTGGTTCTGTTGTGATAGGACTGCCCCGATAGCTTGCCCAGAAGCGTCTGTGGTAACCTCAAATGGCTTGGTAAAATCTGGCAAGGCCAATGACAAAAGGTGCTGTATGTGGTGTTTTAGTGTCTCAAAAGCCGTTTGGGCCGCCGGTGTCCACTTGAATTCTTTAAGTTTCAAGCAGTCAGGGAGAACCGAAGCCGTTTGGGCATACCCTTTGACAAATCTACGGTAGTACCCCGTGAGGCCAAGGAAGGCACGTAGGGCTGTGAAAGACTTCAGAACTGGCCAATTGTGAATAGCTTGTATCTTATCAGGCTCGGGTGAGACACCCGTAGACGAGATGATATGGCCTAAAAATGAAATTTCACCAACACCAAAAACACACTTGGATGCCTTGGCATGGAAGTTGTGATCCAGTAATGTTTGAAAAACATACCGTAGGTGTGCACAGTGGTCGTCAACGGATTGGCTATAAACCAATATGTCGTCAAAGAAGACCAAAACAAATTGATGAAGTACCGAGCGAAAGAGGTCATTCATGGCAGATGAAACGTTGACGGCGCGTTGGTGAGCCCAAATGGCATGACCAAAAATTCATAGTGGCCATCGGTGGTTTGAAAGGCTGTTTTGTGGACGTCGGATTCAGCCACTCGAATTTGGTGGTACCCCGAACGTAAATCAATTTTAGAGAAGATAGTGGCACAGTGTAACTCGTCCAGAAGCTCGTCAATTGTGGGAATTGGAAAGCGATGTCGAATTGTTACCGCATTTAAGGCGCGATAATCGACACAGAACCGTCTTTCTTCTTGACAAGGAGAGCAGGTGAAGAAAATGGGCTTTGACTGGGTCGTATAATACCCGAAGAGAGCATGTCTTTAATTAATTGGGTCATGACGTCTTTTTGGTAGTGGGGGTAGCGGTAGGGTCTAACGTTAACGGTTTGGTTCGGTGAGGTAAGGTTAATGTGGTGATCATGGGGTCGGGTCGATGGAAGGGAAGTTGGTTCGGTGAAGATTGGTTGAAAGAGGTCGAGCAAAGTTATAAATCGTGGGTCGGTTAGGGGTGGAGTAAGGTAACTGGGGTTGGGTTGTGGTTGCATGGTTAAGGAATGAAGTGAAGCAATGGAGCTTTGGCGTAGGAGGGTGTTAAGGGAACTGGTGGAAATAGGTCGGTTTAAAGTACAGGTTTTACCCTGATGTTGATGTTGGAAAGACATTTGTGGTATGGAGAAGTCTGCATTGATAGCTCCTAGGGATGCGAGCCACGCAACACCTAAGACTACATCAGCCCCTTCGATAGGCAAGACGTAAAAGAGAAGGTTAAAGTTGGATTTTTGGATGGATAGGGAAACGTCAGGGCAAAAGTGTTTGCAAGTGATGTTCTGACCGTTACCGACCATCACATTAAAGGGTTACAAGGGACAAGTGGGTATGGCGAGTTGGGTGGCAACACGGGGTTGTAGGATATTATGAGTGCTACCACAATCCACAAGAACGGTGACGGGTTTGGTGCATATATAGCCGGTGACACGCAAGGTTTGCATGGAGGTAAGGCCGCTACAGGCGGCGGCTGAAAGTGCAAAAAATTGGGGTGTCGTCGTGGTGTCAGGCGGTGTGGGTGGGTCCTCGGCCGAGGTAGTGTGTTCATCGTTATCGACGATTAACAAAAATTGAGGTGGATTGCATTTATGGCCAGGAAAGAAACGCTCTGGGCAACGGAAGCACAAGCCTTCCTTCCGACGTTGTTGAATTGCTTCAGGAGATAATTTGGTGAATGGCAATGGTTTTGGGGGGGGGGGGGTAATAATGGGGTGGTGGTGGTGGTGGGTTATCGAAACTAGTGGGGGACGGCTTAGCCGATGAAGATGTAGGAAAAGTGGACGGAAGTTGGGGTGGGTTGCGAGGGTTATAGGGGTATCTAGGTTTTGATTGCTTGGCCAATTTGTCCTCGATAACTCTTGCTAAACCACAGGCCTCATGAAGGTTAGTGGGCCGGTGTAGGGCCATCTCGGTTTGGATCTCAGGTTTGAGCCCAGAAATGAAACAGTTTTTAAGGTTGGTTTGTGATAAACCTGTGATGCGGTTGCTGATATGCTCGAACTCGGTTTGGTACGCGGTAACGGATGAAGATTGGCGTAATTTAAAAAGGAAAGCCTCATGATTTTCATAAGCAGATGGACCGAAGCGGAGTTCTACTTGGTTTTTGAAAGTGGTCCAGGTGCCCAAAAGACCAAGGCGTTCGAGATTTTGGTACCAAGATAGTGCGTCACCGACGAAATGGAAAGCCGTTAATTCAACACGATCTGGGTGGGGAATTTGGTAGTAATTAAAATAATTATCTGCCTGGAAAATCCACCCGAGTGGATTGGTACCATCGAATAAGGGCAGATTGATTTTGGGTGGTTTTGGGTTATTGCGACGATTGGAAGAGGATGGTGATTCGGTGTTGTTAGGGGTGCGAGGGTGTTGCTGGTCGGACAATTGAGAGATCTGTTGTACGAGGTTGGTGGTAGCTTCGATTAGGGCGGTGAGTTGGGTGTTAGTGGCGGTCGAAGATGAAGTGGTGGCGGCGATTAGCTGGGAGAGCTGATCGGAGACAGACGGTGGTAAGTCGTCCAGTGGTTCTCGTCGTGGCGGCATGGTGGGAAAGGTTGGTTCGGGAATGAAAGCACCAGTTGATAGCAATCCGTAAGTGGATCAAACTCAAAGAAATATTAGAGAAGGAGAGATAGTCTTGGGGCAAATTTTCTGATATATTTCTCAATGCAATACAGGAAATAAATATGCATGGAATTAGGGTTCATCACCCATCATCCTTATTTTATGGAGAACATGCAACATAGACCACTAACCACTAACCTACATGGATAAAGTAAGCAACAAGTAAATGAAGTAAACGTGTAACAAGTAAACGTGGGTTCATTCCAGAAAACGGGCTGGAATCTTGGCGATACGGGTGGGCCGGACAGGAGCAGCTGGGCCTGGGTCATCGGTTGTGGCCTGAGGTGTATCATTGACCACAAATGTGTTTCCCAATTACCAAATCATCACTCAGTGACAACCATACCGCTGTCAATCAAATTTATTAAACATAAGAATTATTATATACAAACCATATATATATATCAATCAATCAATCAATCAATCAATCAATCAATCATACCCAGTAAAATCCCACCGATAGCAAAGCTATAAGTAGGGTCTGGGGAGGGTGGGATGTAGGCACACCGTACCTCTATCCAAAGGAATAAAGATGTGGCTTCCAGAGAGACCCTCGGCTCTAAGTACATGTGTATGAAGCAAAATAAAGGAAATCAAAGTTTAACAGCTATATAAAAACTACTGCTAATTATAATAATATTAATAATAATATTAATAATAAGATCACAGTTTAACAGCTATATAAAAGCTAATAATAATTATAATAATAATAATATATGTAAGGGAAATACCATTATGGTATGTGACCTAAATAAGTTAAGTCTAAGCCCTAAGGTATTCAATTCTCTCTAAAAATCCTTAACTTTAATTCTACTTCTCCACGAATTCCTATCCTCAACCATGTCCTCGGAGAGGTTTAGGTCTATCAAATCATGCCTAATCCTCTAATCCCAAGTCAATTTCGGTCGTCCTCTACCCCTCCTCCCCTCTATAGTAATGTTGTCTACGGATCTAACAGGATTCGTCGTCAGTCTTCTCTTTACATGTCCAAACCATCTCAATCTCCACTCTCTTATCTTGTCTGCTATGTTCGCCACCCCTAATCTCTCGCGAAACACAACGTTTCTTATTCGGTCTAGCCTTGTGTGCCCACACATCCAACGTAGCATTCTCATTTCTGCTACCTCCATCTTCCGCACTTGTGCCTTCTTGATGGCCCAACAATCTGTTCCATATAGCATTGCAGGTCTAACTGCCACCCTATAGAATTTTCCCTTTAGTTTAGTCGGGAAACTCTTGTCGCACAATATACCTGTGGCTGCTTTCCATCTACACCATCCTACCTGAACTCGGTGGGTCACATCACTGTCTAATTCCCCATCGCTCTGTACAAAAGATCCTAAATACTTGAACTTCGTTACCTGCGGGACCACCTGCCCTTCAATTGTGATCTGTGCGTCTTCATTGTCGTTTATCCCACCAAAATCACAGTGGAGGTACTCCGTCTTAGATCGGCTAATCTTTAAACCTTTTGTCTCTAAGGTTGTTCGCCACTCCTCAAGCCTCATGTTTAGATCTTGTTTTTTCTCAGCAAGTAACACAATATCGTCTGCGAACATCATGCACCATGGGAGAGTCCCCTGAATCCACTTTGACAGCTCATCCAAGACTACTGCAAAGAGAAACGGGCTCAACGCTGACCCCTGGTGAAGACCTACCTCTACAGGAAAGAAATCAGTATCCCCCACTGGCGCACGGACACTTGTTTCACTCCTGGTATACATATCCATAATTATCCTTATGTATTTCCTGGGCACTCTTCTACCCTCCAAGCACTCCCAGAGCACCTGTCGTGGCACACTGTCGTAGGCCTTTTCTATGTCAATAAACACCATATGTAGATCACGCTTCTTCTCCCTATACTTTTCCATTAATCTTCTTATAAGGTGTATTGCCTCTGTGGTGGAACGCCCCGGCATGAAGCCAAATTGGTTGACCGTAACCTGAGTTTCTCGTCTAAGTCTAACCTCAATCACTCTTTCCCATAGCTTCATAGTATGACTTAGTAGTTTGATTCATCGGTAGTTACCACAACATTGGGCGTCTCCTTTGTTCTTATAGATAGGAACTACAACGCTGCTCCTCCACTGGTCTGGCATCTTACCTGATTTGAGAATACTATTGAACAGAGTAGTTAACCACATGACTCCTTCCTCCCCCAGACACTTCCACACCTCGATGGGTATGTTGTCTGGGCCAACCGCCTTAGACCTTCCCATCCTCCTCTGTGCATCCTTCACCTCTTCTCGTGTGATCCGTCGGCAGTAGCAGTTATTCGATTGTTGTCGTTGAAAGTTTGTGTTGTCATGTTCTTCTTGGTAAGCTCTCCCATTGTTAAAAAGATTGTGGAAGTAGGTTTGCCATCTTAGCTTGATGTCCTGCTCCTTGACCAGTACATGCCCATCTGTATCCTTTATGAACTTCACCGGTCCTAGATCTTGCATTCTACGCTCCTTGGCTTTGGCAATCTTAAACATAGCTTGTTCCCCCTCTTTTGTTTGTAGACTTTCATACATCCGTTTAAAGGCCGCCTTCTTTGCTTCCGCCACTGCCTTCTTCGCCTCTATCTTGGCCGTTTTGTAGTTGTCCCTCAATTCCACTCGCTCCTCCTCATTCGTGCACCTCATTAGCTCCCTAAAACATCCTTGTTTGTCCCTTATCTTGTCTTGCACTGCGTCATTCCACCACCAAGACTCCTTATGCCCACTTGTCTTTCCTGTTGTGACCCCGAGAGTCTCCTTTGCTACTTGGATGATCTTTGTCTCCATAGCTTCCCATATATGAGTTGAGTCCCCATTTAGTCGAGCCCGCGTATGCAATATGAGTTTATCCTTAAACAGTAGGAGATTTTCGTCCTTCAAATTTCCCCATCGAATTCTCGGTGTACCTTTCTTCTCTCGAACAGTCAGCTTATTTCTGAAGGCTATATCTGTCACTAGTAGTCGATGTTGAGTCACAACTGCCTCCCCAGGTATGACTTTGCAGTCCTTCCACCAACGTCGGTCTCCTTGCCTCATCAAAAGGTAGTCAATTTGCGTGTCGCGTCCGCCACTGCTAAAAGTGATTAAATGAGAATCTTGTTTCCTAAAATAAGAATTTATAATACCTAGGTCATGTGCCACCGCAAACTCTAGAAGATCTGTTCCGGTCTCATTCCTATCACCAAAACCGAAACCCCCATGTACGGCTTGAAAACCATCGTTAGCCTTACCAATGTGTCCATTAAAATCACCTCCTATGCAAATCCTCTCCCCCTAGGTATGCCCCCTACCACTGCGTATAGGCAATCCCAAAATTCTCTCTTTTCCTGATCCCCTAGGCCTACATGAGGCGCGTAGGCGGAGACTACTGCCACTACTTCCTCTCCTAGTACTAATTTCAACACCATAATCCTGTCATTATGTCTTATCACCTCCACCACACTAGTGTGTATTTCCTTAGCCACTAGAAACCCCACTCCATTCCTAGCTCCATCAGACCCCGAGTACCACAACTTATACCCATTACACTCAGCCCCTCTATGTCATTTCCACTTAGTCTCCTGGAGGCATGCTATCTGAACCCTACGTCTTTTAAGCACATCTACCAATTCTAGCAACTTACCATTTAATGTTCCTACATTCCAAGAAGCCAAACGCAATATACGCTCCCTATATGCAAACCATAACAAAACTAAAAAAAGATTTAAAATAATAACAAAATAACATTGGAGTTTTAGTTTGGGCAAAATAAATATCTAGTAACGAAGATTTATGGTTTTATTATGCAAGTGCTTAAGTTTCAAGTAACGAATGTCAATCATTGTTAAATGAATGAAAACTTGCATTTTTAGTTTTTTTTTAGTTTATCACGAGCGTAAACAAACGTAATTCAATTCAATCAAATAGTGAAGTTTATAAAAAAATAAATAAAATATATGTATGTATGTATGTTATATGTATGTATCTGTAGCAACATTTTGATTGAAACACAATAAATAATTCAATCAAAAGCTATACAACACATGAGAGAGTTAAGTTAACTTTTGAATAAGGAATTTCAAGAGGTGAGGTTAGCAAAAGCAGTCAGTCAGATAACCAACATACATGCATCTATCTTACTTTCTCTTCTTAAGCTTAGCTGAGTGATTCTGATTTCTCTTATAACATTCGTTACTTTTCAAACCCGAAAACCTGACCTATTTTGAATTTTCGGTTTTAGTTTATAAATATATATTTATATAAATAAATATATATATCATCAAGTTTTGTTGCTCGTATTTGTTATTTTTATTTGTATTTGGATTTGTATGCGCATTCGAAAAAAATATTCAAATATTAACTTTATCTCATTTTTATAATTTTCCAAAGTACAAGGTTGATTATGAAAATATAATTTCCAAATCTATTTATAAGAAAGCTAAAATTAGAGGGACTAAAAGTGTAAATTGTATTTAAATTATAATAATAATCCTAAAACCCAACCCAGCCTTATCCCACCCCCGTTTTTCCAACTCACATTCCGGCCTCGTGTCCGGCGAGCCCACGGCTCCGGTAGCCACCCAAAACTCCATTTATCACGCGAATTGACAATTAAATCACGTAACATGTTTAGATCGTAACGGCAAATGTGTAGTTATCGGCAAAAATACATTTCAATGACTAATTATGAGCTAATCAATCTCGGAACCGTCGGCCATGGTAAAGGGATTCAATTATGATTATTTAACAAGAATTGTTTCAATTAAAGCTATAAAAAGGACCGTAAACTCCATCTAAACTTGCCTGAAGCATTATTTTTAATCATAACACTCTCTTTATCACCAAATCCGATCACAAAAGTCCGTCTCCGGCGAAGTCTCGTCCACCTTCTACCAAGAACAATAACGGGTAATTAATATATGGTTTTGTTTCGTGTTTTTCCGTTAATCAAAAACCCTAAACTTATTTTATCATACATGAATCAAAATATCAGAAATAGAACCTAGGGTTTATGTATGTTAGCGATGAAAGTGAAGGATATAATATATAAGTTATGTTTCTGTATGCTTTCTAAAGAATAGTTTAGTCCAGTGGTTTGTTCATAAGACTGTGGTCATGAGGACCAGGGTTTGAACCCGTGCCAGGCCATTTTGGTTTATATTTTTTTTTAAAATCAAACATTTTTCTTATATATATATATATATATATATATATATATATATATATATAGGGAGAGGATCAAGAGAAAACTCACCTTTAGAGAGAAAACTAAAAAACTCTTAAAAAATTATTTTTAATTAAAAATAAAAAATATTTTCAAAATTATGTTTTAGCCATTATTCTTATATTTTCTTTATTTCACTCGAAAAATATAAAAAAAAAATATAATACACATACGTATTACTATGCGATACCGTTGTATTACACATGTGTATTACTATGTATTTTTGAGTTTAATAGTGTTTTATTGCATATATTCAATATTTGTGTATTGTATATGTGTAGTAGTGTTGTATTATATGGAAAAAATAATAATAAAATAAAAGTCGATGTGGTGCACATGTGCGTTAATGTTGTATTACACATACGTACTAATGTGTATTCGATGTGTGTATTACTCTTATATTGCATATATACAATAGTGTGTATCAAATATGTGCAATAGTGTTGTATTCTATGCAATACAAACACTTTTGCATATATGCAATGCACACTATTACACATGCGCACTATACCGACGAGGTTACCGACACATTTTAACCTTACCCTATTTATAGGGTAAGGTTAAAATGAAAACCCATTTGAGTTGTGAAAACCCGCGAAAACCCTATGTAACAACGTTTTTTTTGTTACATGTAATATATGTTGTAACATTTAATACAAAACATCGAAATATCAAAAAAAAATGTTTTGCTATTTTTTAACATCTTTTTACTAATTTTTATATATATTTTCAGAAGAGAGAAAAAGTTAAATTTATATTTACATTTTTCATTCACTTTATTGTGGACCATAAGATTTAAACATTAATTAAAAACATGTAGTTGAGAATGGGTTTCTAAAGTTTTCACAACTCAAGTGAGTTTTCATTTTAACCTAACCATATATATATATATATATATATATATATATATATATATATATATATATATATATATGTATAGTGGAGATTTCAAATGAGAACCCCTTTGAGTTTTAAGAACTCGAAAGAACTCAGTGTACCAATTTTTTTTTCGAAAACTTTTTTACACATACGTAATATATGTAGGTTACATATACGTAAAAAAATATAGAATTTTTTATGCGTCGAGTCAACTTATTACATATGTGTAACGGACGTAAAAATTAGTGTAATCACTTACAACTTTATTCTCTCTCCTACTTTGACTTTTTAGTCAGATTTAATCTCAACCACACAATCCGATCCATTTAATAAAATGTGTGGCTAAGAATTGAGTTCTTAAGTTCTTAAAACTCAACATGGTTCTCAAAATATCCCTCCCATATATAATATTTTGAGAACCATGTTGAGTTTTAAGAACTTAAGAACTCAATTCTTAGCCACACATTTTATTAAATGGATCGGATTGTGTGGTTGAGATTAAATCTGACTAAAAAGTCAAAGTAGGAGAGAGAATAAAGTTGTAAGTGATTACACTAATTTTTACGTCCGTTAAAATCAGTTAAAACTCAAAAATAATATTACAATACAAAATGTCGCTTAAATCCTAAAATCAGAAGTACTTAACTGATATAACGTTTAATATATATAAATCCCGTGTACATTTTATTTAATATTTTATTAGTTTTGTTCGGTTTTGTTTAAGAATTGTATACTACTAACTTATTTGAATAAATGTAGGACTCGAGACTTGTTCGTAGTTAAAGAGGGCGAAAAAACAATAAAAAACAAGCCGAACCGAAATACCCAAGGATCAGGAAACGAACCGAACCGGACCGGACCAAGAGACCGGTTAGGCCGGAGCGCCGCGCGACTGGGGAAGGGAAGCCTGCCGCGCGGCGCGGCGGCCCTATGCTCGGAAGATTCCAGAAATTAAACTGTCTTATATATTTTTCGACCCATGTTGCCTATTTAAAGACCCCTAAACTCACACTTAAGCATACCCGAAGTTCCAGACGAATTTGGTGAGTCCCGAGGCGTCCGAGATCAGATTTTGGTAGCTTTGGAGTCGAAGAATCAGCTGGTGTTGCGCATATTGTTTGAAGACGAAGAACACGGGTTTTATCCTTTATTTCTTTCATTTTCGTTTATTTTACGCCATGAATTCTTTATTGTTTGTTTTGCTTAAAATTGAGACGCTAGGCTAAATTGCATAAACTATCTAGGCTTATGATGAACTTACTTTGATGTTTTGATTTGACTTTGGGATTGTTTACCGTTATGGTTTTTATGGTTTAGTAAAAGATTTATTTATATTAAATTGATGCGTATGAATGCTTAGGATTGTTTGATGAGTTTTATTCCATAGTTTTCCATGATTATTGTTTGTCATATGATAGAATTGCTATTAGGTCAATTACTTCGTGTTTTTGGTTATTTTATGATTGATGCCATGATAAGGTCATAGGAATAATATTGTCGAATAAACTTAAGTGTGCTGCTAAACTAAAATCTGTAAAGTGCTAGGTTATTAATAAGTCTTTACTATTTAATCTTGCTAGATTTAGTTCTTCGTAAGGAGTCCGTCTAGGGTTAATTATTTATTATTGCTTATCAAATCAATTTAGTATAGTAAATTTCCTTTGATTTCCGTGCTGTAAGGTAGGATTTCGTATAAAGGAACTAAATTATAATTAATTAGGTGACCGTAGGGGAACTTGATTTTCAATACTGGTGTGCGTTAAAATTTGCTAGAAATCCATAGGTGTCTCTTGAGAAGGGTCAGGGGTCCTGTTCTGGTTTTCTTTTAAGTGTCTATTTTACGATCCCAGTCCATAACTAAATATTTTCCCGGGTTAATTCATTACTGAAATTTAGGGGATTCTAGCCTAGGTAGTTTTCTCATCATCATATTATTTAATAAACAAACTTTTTCTTACGTTTAATTTACTTGTTTTCATACTTAGTTTTAATTATAATATTAAATTAGTATTTTAAATAACCCCCCCAAACAAATATAATTAATAAGTCGTGTTTTGTAGTCGAGTTTAATTAGCTAATAAACGTAATTTAGAGAGTCTCGTGGGTTCGATATCCGGACTTACTTAGCATTACTAGAGTCGATCGGTTCACTTGCCGGTTAGTAGTTTAGTCGAGTTTAGAGAGTCTAGAGTATTACTTAGTGTTTATTTTTAGTTAATTTAGTTAATAATTATTAAACTACTTTTAGCACATCAAGTTTTTGGCGCCATTGCCGGGGAGTCTTGGCAATTGCGTTATTAGCTTTGATTGGACCTATTTGCTACATACGTGCGATTTGTTTCGTTTTGTTTGAGTCGTAGGAGTCTAATTAAGTCTAGTTTGTTTTTTTTAATTGTTTATTCATTTTTAGTATTCGAGTCATTTTATTAGAAACTACTTACTCGGTCTTATGCGTTTTGTAGGTATATGCCACATCTTCGTTCGCAAGGACCGCCGTTCGATTGTTTTGGACCTACCCCATTGAAGTCCGAGGCAAGTTCATCATCATCTAAAAAACAACCAATACCATAGATACTTCACCGAAATCATCACCCACAAATTCACCCGCCAAGTCACCACCACCAAGTCCTAGACCCATTCCAATGGCCGAAAATAACCCCACCATGTACCAGCAAGCTTTTGATGGGTTGCACGGAGATCACTCACCCATTGTTGCCCCCAAGATTGATAACCCTAACTCCTGGCAGATTCCATCCTACGTCATGACCAACATCACCCAACACCACCAATTCCATGGCCGTGAAGATGAAGATGCACCGGCACACATCAACCGTCTGACTCGTGTGTTCAAAACATTCAATTTGGAAGGTGCTAATGAGGATGCGATCTTCCTTCACTTGTTCCCGTTTACACTTTCGGGTCGTGCCGCCACTTGGCTCGATTCGCAACCTGCTAGAGCAATTACCAAATGGGAGGCGCTTCAAAATGCATTCATTAAGAAGTGCTTTCCACCTGCTAAGGCCTCTTGCCTCCATGATCAGATCCACTCCTTTCACATGGATCCGGATGAGGCATATTACCAAGCTTGGGAGCGGTTTCAGAATCTGCTTTTCCGTTGTTCACAACATGGTCTCACACCTTGGGCCCTTGTTGAGAAGTTTTACAACAGGTTTACTTATGAAGCTCAAGCGAGGTTTGACACAGCTGCTAGGGGTAATTTGATGGACAAGAAGAATGTGACCGAGTGTAATGAGATGTTTGAAAGTTTTGCGCAATCTGAGTACGCGAAGAAGCCACGAGGCGGGAATTCCAATCCCACCACCAGTACATCCTCATCTGCTCGTGGTGTACACCAGGTTAATCTGGATACTGGTATGGCTGCTGCTTTGGAGAATCTCACCCAAGAGATAAAAGAGTTAAAGGCTAAGGTGGGTAAGTGTGAGATGTGTAGAGATGGTCATGGTACGCAGGAGTGTCCGTTGATGAACAATCAAGATGTTGATTTTGTGGCTGGTCAGAATAGGTTTGCTAATGCTTACAACAACAACAACAATCAGAACTGGAACAACTACAAGAATCAGAATCAGAATCAAGGGCAAAATAACTCGAATTGGCGTCCGACTAGTGGGCCACCTGGTTTCCAAGCTCCCTATAACTGAAATCAGGGTCAGTACAACAATGAAGGTTCTAATGGTCAAAGTTCGAATAATGTGCCAGATCTGAGTAAGAAGTTGGACGAGATGATGCAGCTAATCGTTACTAGAGATCAAGTTACTCAAAAGACTCTTACCGATCATGACCTTCTTATTAAGAATCAACAATCAGCTATGCTTGACATGCAGCAAACCATTGGTGATATGGCTCGACAATTGAATGAGAGACCCCCCGGATAGTTTTCAGGTTTTACTCAGCAGAATCCGGCCGCTCAAATAAAAGTCATTACTACTTGTAGCGGCAGGGTTTTGGGTCCCGAGGTGCGAAGAAATGAGGTTGAAGTGGAAGATGAGGAGGTGATGGATGAAGAGATCAAGATGGAAGTACCGGAAAAAGTGTAGAACACCACACCAGTTGCACCGTCAGTAGTGAAGAAGCCGGTTGAAGTTCGGCCATCACCTTTGATTGATCACTCTTGTATCCCGTATCCCGCTTGCGCAAAACACCTGAAATACACACGGGAGTATGGGAATTTTCTTGATATGTTCCAACAGTTGAAGATTAATCTCCCGTTCATTGAAGCCCTCCTTTGATTGATCACACATGCCGAAGTACGCGAAGTTTCTGAAAGACCTATTGAAGAGGAAAGATAGGTTGGGAGAGGTGTCATCGATTCCCCTTATGGTAGATTGTTCGGCGGTAGTGTTGAACCGCGTGCCCGAGAAGTTGTCAGATCCGGTGTGTTTATGATTCCGTGTTTGTTTGGTAGTGATGCGATGAGCCATGCATTAGCGGATTTGGGTGCGAGTATAAATTTTTTGCCATATTCTTTGTATGAGAAGTTGGAGTTAGGAGAGCTTCCACCGACTCGCATGTCTTTATCGTTAGCCGATCGTTCGGTTAAGTATCCGCGAGGTATTATTGAGAATTTGTTAGTAAAGGTGGATAAGTTTGTGTTCCCGGTTGATTTTGTGGTGCTTGACATGGAGGCCGACGAGAAGGTTCCCATTATTCTTGGTCGTCCGTTGTTACGAACCGCGAAAGCGCTTATCGATGTGTATGATGGGAAGATCACGCTTCGGGTTGGTGATGAGAATGTTACTTATGATGTCGCGAGGTCGATGAAGCATCTGAGTGATCAAGATGATTTGTCCATGCCACTCGGTATATTTTATTAACTCGTTTATTGTAGGTATCGATAGTTGTTTCGATTATATTTGTGGTGCGGATCTCGTGGGAAGTAAGGGGTGGTTGATTGTGATGATTTGGTTGAGGATGAGTCGTGTGGGAACGACTCAGTTTGTGATGAGTTGGTTGAGATTTCGGGTTTGCCCGAGATGATAGAGGTTAATGAGATTAGTTGTGAAAATGAGGCGGGTTCTGTGGTGAAACACGCTCCGTTGGAGTTGAAGGTACTCCCGTCACACTTGGAGTATGCGTATCTTGATAAGGGCTCGAACTTACCCGTTATTGTGTCATCCAAGCTGATGAAAGAGCAGAAGTCAAAGTTGATAGACGTGTTGAAGCTATATAAGGGGGCGATTGCATGGAGTCTTTCTGATATTCAAGGTATTAGCCCCACTTATTGCACGCACCGGATTCTAATGGAGGATGAGAACAAACTGGTGGTGCAACCACAAAGACATCTATATCCCAATATGCAAGAAGTTGTGAAGAAGGAGGTATTGAAGTTGATGGATGCCGGGATGATTTACCCGATTTCTGATTCTCTATGGGTGAGCCCGACTCAAGTTGTTCCAAAGAAGGGAGGTATGACCGTTGTGAAGAATGAGCTTATCCCTTCGCGTACGGTTACTAGTTGGAGTGTATGTATTGATTATCGGCGATTGATTGATGCCACCCGGAAGGACCATTTTCGTTGCCGTTTATTGATCAGATGTTTGAGCGGTTGGCAGGTCAGCAGTTTTATTGTTTTCTTGATGGTTTTTCGGGTTATTTTCAAATCCCCATTGCACTGAAAGACCAAGAGAAGACGACTTTTAAATGTCTGTATGGCACGTTTTCGTACCGTCGCATACCGTTTGGGCTATGTAACGCTCCGGCCACCTTTCAGCGTTGTATGGTAGCCATCTTTCAGGATATGATAGAGACGTCCATGGAGGTGTTTATGGACGATTTTTCTGTTTACGGTAATTCTTTCGATCATTGTTTGGCTAATATTGAGAAGATGTTGAAGAGGTGTATTGAGACAAAGTTGATGTTGAATTGGGAAAAATGCCATTTTATGGTGATGGAAGGATCGTGTTGGGTCATAAGATCTCGAGAGATGGTATTGAGGTGAATAGGGCAAAGATTGATACTATAAGTAGACTTCCTCCACCAACGAATGTGAAGGCGATTAGGAGTTTTTTGGGCCATGCGGGATTTTATCGGCGATTTATCAAAGACTTCTTCAAAATTACCCGCCCGATGACCCGACTCCTCGAGAAAGATATGCCTTTTGTTTTTGATGATGAGTGTGTGAAGGATTTTACGTTTCTGAAAGAGAAGCTCGTTAGTGCTCCCATTCTTTGTTCTCCCAATTGGAGCTTGCCGTTTGAGCTCATGTGTGATGCTAGTGATTATGCGGTTGGAGCGGTTTTGGGGCAAAGGCGAGATAAACATTTCCACCCCATCTATTATGCTAGCAAGACGTTGAATGATGCCCAAGAGAACTACACCACCACCTAGAAGGAACTTTTAGCCATTGTTTTCGCATTTGACAAGTTTCTGCTCGTATCTCGTGCTTTCGAAGACCACCGTTTTCAGTGATCATGCAGCTTTACGTTTTCTCTTTCAAAAGAAAGATGCGAAGCCTCGTCTTATACGATGGATTCTTCTACTTTCCGAGTTTGACATCGAGATCAAAGATAAGAAGAGTGCGGAAAACATAGAGGCCAATAATCTATCCCGTTTAGAGGATCCGAGGAGAGAAGAGTTGCGTGAGGAGGAGATTGGAGACACATTTCCTCACGAGTCGATCGACTTTGTTGCGGCTGAAAAGCAAGGTATGCCATGGTTCACTGATTTTGCTAATTATTTGGCTAAAGGTTTTGTGCTGGAGGGTATGACTACGCAACAAAAGAGAAAGTTCTTCCGTGATGTTAATCAGTATGTGTGGGATGATCCGTTTTTGTTCAAGATTGGCGGTGATCGGATTCTGAGGTGATGTGTGACGAAAGAAGAATGTTGGGATATTCTCAAGCATGTTCATGAAGGGTTGACTGAAGGTCATCATGGTGCGCATGCGACCACGCAGAAGGTGTTTGATAGTGGGTTTTATTGGTCGACAGTTGTTAAAGATGCTGAGGAGTTTGTTGAAGCTTTGTGATGCGTGCCAAAGAACAGGTAATATTTCATCCAAGAATGAGATGCCTCAAAACTCCATATAAAATTCTTGAAATCTTTGACGTTTAGGACATTGACTTCATGGGACCGTTTCCCACATCGAACGGTAATAAGTATATCTAAATGGCGATTGATTATGTGTCGAAGTGGGTGGAAGCCCAAGCATTGGCTACAAATGATGCACGGGTGGTTGTGAAGTTTCTTAAGAAGTTGTTTACTCGTTTTGGTACTCCGATAGCTATTATTAGTGATCAGGGAACCCATTTTTATAATACCGTCATGGAGAAGGCGTTAGCATGTTATGGGGTTACTCATCGTACCTCTACTGCCTATCACCCTCAAACGAATGGCCAAGTCAAGAATGCAAATCGAGGGGTGAAGAGGATTTTGGAAAAGACGGTTGGGGTTAGTCGGAAAGATTGGTCGGAGAAGTTAGATGATGCGTTGTGGGCATTCCGGACCGCGTACAAGTCCCCCGCTGGGTACTACACCATTTATGCTTATTTACGGTAAGTCTTGTCATCTTCCGTTTGAGTTGGAGCATCGTGCGTATTGGGCATTGAAGATGGTGAATGTTGATCTTACCGAGGCCGCGAGGAAAAGGTACTTTCAGATTCATGAGTTGGATGAGCTTCGGGATGCAGCATATTCTCGATCGTTGAACATCAAATAAAAGACGAAAGCTCTACATGATCGACGGTTGAAAGGAGGCAAAAGAGTTCCAAAAAGGCGACAAGGTATTATTATATAACTCTTGTTTAAACTTGTTTGCAGGAAAGTTGAGATCAAGTGGATGGGACCGTACTTGGTGAAAGAAGTTTCCCGTATGGAGTAGTGGAGTTAGAGAATCCAGATAATGGAACGACGCGGAAGATGAATAGTAATCGCTTAAAGCACTATCTTGGAGAACCGGTGGAATCAATCAAGATGGAGGAAACTCCTCTCGATCCGTCACATTGAATTGTCACACGTGGTTCTTGAGTGAAAACTCTAGTGTAGAGTTTGTACATTCTTTTCAATTTTTATTTCTATTTTATTTTTATTTTCGTCTTTGCGTCACTAACATCGTCATGTAGTTTCTTTTTTTAAGGCATTTCGAGGAATCATCACTGACATCAAAAGAGG
>NW_027504197.1:0-32798 GCF_021521415.1 Bidens hawaiensis | reverse complement strand
GTTTGACTTCACACCTCTGAATCTCGGCTCCAGAGGGCAATCTGCAACTAAATGCCCTAATTTGTTACATCTAAAGCAACACCGACTCTCCATTTTCTTGTCAAATGTTGGTTTGGATGTAGAGGGCAGTGTTACCAAGCCGTTCGTCTCACATAAGGTGGGACGTACGGATTGAGTGGAGAACTCTTTTTAGAAACTTTATTTTTATCTCCATCGGTGGGTAACCCTACCTTCTCTTTTGTCTGACCAGATTCGGACAACTTATCCGAATCCGATGAGACTGGACTTGAAACAGAAATATTCACATTAGAAACAGGCGAACTTGTTTCGCCACAGCTAACACTTGGTTTTACACTTGTAATCTTGATTGGAGTTGTCTGAGGAACTTCGAAATCAACAGATTTCTGAACACTCGGATTATAAGTATAGTTGTGGTTAAAGGGTGGTGGAACTTCATTATATCCGATTCCTCCCCTCTTTGCAGAGGTACCTGGATCACTCACGAGGTGATCAAGGATGGCCGAGGAATTCCGGAACTGCTCAAGTTTGCGGTTCAGTTCCACCACCTTCACCTGGTGGTCAGCAATCTGTTTATCTCGATCAGCAATCAATTTTGTTTTTTCCTCTAAAACTTCATAACTAAGATCAATTATTTCAATTTTCTCAGCAAGTTTAATTTTTAAGCTTTGAATGTCTTTTTCACATGCTTTTATTTTAATTTTATAACTCGTTTCTCTTGCTTTCGTAAAATGGTGATCTTCTTTAATAGTTTTAAAGTCAGCATCTAAACGGACATACTGATCAGTTATCGTTTTTAAGTTGCTCAGACAAATTCTCACAACTAGTACAAATATTCTTAGTACTTACCTCGGAACGATTATCCTTGTCATCTGCCATGAAGCTGTTTCTTCTTCAGTAGCTTTCTCAATTCCATCAACCTTCTCACATTCTTTAACTTCAGCCTCAGCCATGTTCGCTTGCTCACCAGAACCACTTGAATGCGAGTTCCAGTTGTACTCACCTGCTTCTCTGGTCAACATGGCGTTAATCTCTCTGTTAACTCCAGAGTGTTGTGTAGGCCGACCTTGTCCTCGTTCAACCCTCTCATTTCTGCATTCCTTGGCAAAGTGCCCGTACTGTTGACAATTATAGCACCTTACCTTGGATTTGTCGAACCCGGGCCTACCACCAACAAACTTTCTCCCAGTTTTGTTCATAACCGTTTTACACGCCTCACAATCATTGCCATTTGCCATTGCAAATCCATCTCCTCCAGATCATCAGCATCGATCTGGTCGTAATCCTCATCTAGAGCAGCAGGGTCCACAATCTTCCCCTGAATGTAGTTTTCGTAGGAAGCAATAAATGATGCATAGACTGCAAACTGCTCTTCAGCAGATTTTACACTCATAGGCATCTTGGAATAATTATTGCTTGAGGCATTTGCAGAAAAACCACTTGAGGATGCTTGAGGCTTTGAAGTACTTGATCCTCCAACAACGAAACAGACATCACCATTCGAGTTTACAGAAACGTTTCCTTCATGAGAAGAGTCAGAACCTGACTCCCCTTTTGAGTAATAAGCAGCAGATTCAGGCCTCGAACTCGAGCCTGAGTTAACCTTTGCACCATACATACCAGGGTCTTGTATCTGATCTGTTGGTGTTTTCTTTTCGAACCATATTAAGCTCATAAGTTCTGAGCTTGTTTACTGCCGTTTCAAGATCACAATTAGGAAAGTCTCTGTCTTCCCTCATAAGAACGGTGTACAATTCCCACTTCGGTGGGAGAGCATCGAGAAGCTTTTCAACAATCTCTTCTTCTCGGTAAGCAATTGAATAATTGCTAAGCTCTGTCATTAGATGATAGTATCTGGTGATAATATCATCTAGTGATTCGTTCTTCAAAAATTTGAAGACGGAGAACTGGGTCTTTAAGAGTTTGATCTTTGATGCACGGATACCCACATTCCCCTCGAATCTATTTTCAAGAGCATCCCAAAGCTCTCTCGCAGAAGTGTACTTTCGGAACGTATGGAGAACCTCTTGAGGAAGTGCCATTGTTATCGCAGCATGGGCCTTGCTTTCGGCCTCGTACATTTTCTTTTCTTCGTCCTCCATTTTGCTGTACTTCTTAAACACATCACGACCTTCGTATTGAGCAGTTGGAGGGATATATCCATCCTGGATGCACACCCACATTTTGGCATCCTGGTATTTGATGTATTGGATGAATCTGTCCTTCCATGCCACGAAGTCAGTTCCTTTCATCAGCCTCGGGGCCTTAGTGGCAGACCCCGCTTCTACTTCCATCTTGACCAAATCGGAGATGTTAATTGACGACATCCTTACGAAAACCTGAAAAACCTGAAAATACAAAAAAAATATTTAAAACAGCTCAGTAGGCGAAGTTAAGAATAACTTCGCTTGAAAGTTAACTTCGCTGAAAAGAGAACTTCGCTGAGTTCTTAAATTCGCTAGACTTGGCGAAGTTAAAAATAACTTCGCTTAGAATGAGCGAACTTAGGAGGGTAAGCGAACTTGGGTGGAAAGCGAAGTTGCGGATAACTTCGCTAAGGCGAACTTATGAGGTAAGCGAAGTTGTGGTTAACTTCGCTAAACCTTATATCTTCGCCGAAACCCTAATTCCAGTGACGGCAACTTCGCCTGAAGAATGGTAACTTCGCCCGAAGAACGGTAACTTCGCCCGATGAACAAGGAAACTGTTCAGATCTGTTTTCGTCAATCCAGCAGTTTCCGATCAATGCAATGGCTTGAAAATGACTGTCAAGCACGAGCAAAACACAATCCCAACAAAAACACGTCCCGCGAATAGGTCAAACGAGACGTTTTCTACACCCGCGTGAAATCCCGAACCTCACAATCGAGCCGATGGCTCTGATACCAATTGTCGGTTCCTGAACGGATCGTACACGGGATGTCGCTAACAACGCAGGTGCGGAATCCCTGCGTAGGTAGATACGAGTGTAGATTATGTAGAGATCGAACACACAAGCAATAAACCAACCACGTTATATTGATAACAAAACACGTGACCCGAGGGTCACTGTTACAGACTATGACACGTAACTCGGTTACTGAATAACTGAAACAAAACCCTAAACGACCAACACATAAACTGTTCCGCTGAACAGTTTATATATACGACAACTTCGCCACAGGCGAAGTTGTCAATAACTTCGCTGATTCAACAAGTTCGCCATAGCGAACTTGTTGACAACTTCGCGTATTACACAAATAAACATAATCAAAACATAATTGCATTACAGTCTCGATTACAAATGCTAGACTATGAACTACTGACACACATGTACCAACACTATATAGCCCAAGGAGACTACATATTGAAGCTTCCAATAGGTTTGGAAGTTTTTTTGAAAAACTTTTTGTATGCTCCTAGTTTGATTAGGAATATTATCTTAGTTTATCCTGTAAGACAATTTTGTTATGATTTGAAGTTTGTAGACAATGGTATATGTGTTTTCATGAATGATGTCTTTTATTTAAAGCATTGTCGTCTAATGGCATTTATGAATTAGTTCATGATAACACATCCTTTGATAACAAGTTGTACCAATCAAGCACCAAGTAGCTCAAAATGGATTTGAGTAACACTTATCTTTGGCATTGTCGCCTGGTCCACATAAACAAAGATCGCATACATACACTTCAAAAGAATGGTCTTTTGGAATCAAATTGTCACACCCCGACAAGGTAGTTACGGAAGCGTTAAAACGGGAATGTAACAGATAATACTGGTATCAACAACATTGTTTATAAAGAAATTCACAAACTAATTTAATCATATTACATGGGTTGGTACTATGTTTACAAACTAGATGAGAATCACATAACCGGTTTATGAGCTTCTTATTCAATATTATATATCTGCGTCTATTCACAGCTATTCAACTTCATTCCTAACACCAAGAACGTAAGCAAATCATTCCACCTTTGCTTTACCTGAAAATCATGTTAAAACGGGTCAACTACGTCTAGTTGGTGAGTTTCAAGTTTCACGAGTATCAACGAAATCAGTATACGAGTTCGTAAATTTTACAGTGTGTATGTATACATGTATGTGTATGATGTATTATACTAAGCCACAAGTGAAACCGAAACGAGCTAAAACACATGGCCACCCCTGCCCATGCACTCCCGTTGGCATTTAACAGCCACTTTGCCCCAAGTATGTACTATGTCTACCACCACATAGCAGAATGTAATAAGTATAAATGTCAATGTGCAACTGGGTTAACATGTTCCGGCATACCCCAGCGGCTCTGTCAGTTGGGTTTGTCAAACCGATAGTACTATCCACACGTCACCGGCACGAAGTTAATCACTTGTGTTTGTGGGGACTTTCAAGTGTTAGTACTTAGATAATTCACATCACCACACGTTTTCAAGTATATAAGTATATGTAAACATGCTTTCCACCCAAAAGTTCGTAAAACAGTTTAGGAAGTGGGGTCGTGAAACTCACCTTATTGTAGTTCGAGCAGGTAATATACGTCAATAGTGTTATGCCTCGATTATAACTCGTATCCTATAATCGGTATCGTACTGTTAATACTAGTACAGTGTTTAAACCAAATTTGGCTGTATAACTAGTCTGGTTATAGCTGTTAGGCCCAAAACATGACCATAGTCTTAGATTGTGACGTTGTATACTATGAAATGTTTAAAACTTGATTTGGCTCAGTTTCACCGTTTTCCGAGCCTAACCAAGTTGATCGTTTATGCGTTTTGGAAATAGGTAAGATCATATAAACTTATGTAAACATATTGATTGATAAAATGATTTGATTTATAAAAGAATTTTAAGGTTTCGGTATCTGGATTGATCACATGTTCCTTTCCGTTTTCTTACGGTTTTGATTATATGAAGCGCGTACAATTCATCCGAATTGTCCGGAATTCTCGTAAAAAGTTCGTTTTTATCAATTTCATACAAAAATACAATATTTGACCACTTTTGATATTTTGACGTACCAGTCAGTCCGTTAAACATTAAACTGCCGGTTTCGTTAAAACAAATAATAATTTAAATCTTTAATTAATCATAACTAAATATGTACTTATATATAAATTATATAAATTTTTTGTAAAAATACATTAAAATATGGAGAATTTTATAAAAATATTTTCAGAATTTTATGATTAATTATTTATTTATAAAATTCATTTAATAGGTTATAATCGTGTAATAAATGGCCCGTTTATATCAAACGACCTCCAAAAAATCCGATAATTTTAAAAATGGCCTCAATGTTATTACATATCCCCTGTAAAAACTCCAGAACCTAACTCTTTAGACAAAATTCCTTTTTTGTGTGTTTTTCGGCTGTTAAAACTCGATTACAACACAATTGCACAAAAATACATAAACATCTCCAAATGTCCTCAAACTTTGCCAGTGATATTCACATAACATTTATGGGTTCCAAACCAAATTTCATAATTTTTGTTGAAGTTTAACTTTTTTTCCCGAATAAACGCCAATAAACGGTAATAAATTCGCCAAATATTCTCTGTTTATCGGAAAATTACCAAATTTGAACAGGGACTCATTTAAATGATCCCTAATGTCCCTGCAAATTTTCACAAGCTAACAATAAGAACGTCACAACCTAATACTAAACAGCCCCTAAACGAGTGTTACGGGTTTACCTTGTCGGTTTTTCGATGAGTTTTGATGGTTTTAAACAACTCTCCATGTCTTGGGTCACAAACTCAGTGTATCTACATATCATATAACATCAAACCAAGCATAAATCATCCATATAACAGCCTTGTTAATTAGGGTTTCGGTTTTGGTTTCAAACCGAACTTTCGAACCGTAAAAACGACATATCATGTTCTAATCCGTGTTTTTGGCCAAAAATCCACATGGTACTGACTTGTAAACATGTTTGACATCAAAAAATGATTTTTATGTGATTTTTAGGGTTTTTGGATGGTTTTAACATGTTTAAAACTAATCAAGACTTAATTTTTCATGGTTAAACATTGTTAATCAGTAAAAATCTCATGAGTTTTGATTGCTACCTTGTAGGTTTTGGCTGGGAAGATGCAAGAAATCAGCTGATCTTGATCTTGGTTGGTTTTTGTGTTAAAATATCCAATTTTTTTAACTTATACAACAAGCTAGAAACAAAAGGGATATACCCTTATTTGCGGCCGGCCCATGAATGGGGCCCATTGGGCCTCTTTTTGGCCCATTGGTGCCTCGATTTTCGTGCCACGCGTAAAAGTCGGTCCAAAATTTAATTCGGGTTCGGTTTTTTCGCAAGAAAACTAGTTCGAGTGCGAAAAATAGCGCGGAAAACGAGTGTTTTTCAGCCCATTTTTGTAAAATAAGAAAAACGTACTGACTCGTTTTAAAAATCCAAAATATTTTCATGGATTGCCTAGAACATGTCATATAAGTGTTTTTATAAATCTTTTTCGGCTTAACGAATGCTACAATGCTCGTTTTGATGTTAACGATTGCGTTTAAACTCATAGCGTATCAATAAACGAAACCTTTTTTCGTTTAAATGGTTTTAAACGTACTGGGGCCTAAATATCAATATGTTAGCCTCTATAATATATCTATAACTCGTATATGACCCCTCAGTATGTATACGGGTCATAATTAGTATCGGTCGGTTACTCGTTTAAGCACTACGAATTAACCGATTTATCGTTTGCTTGCTGACATAGTGAATATAATATACCTCGTTTTGTCACGAATGTCACACAAATGAAGATGATTCATTTGATAAATGTGAATCTTGTTTACAAGGAAAGATGACCAAGGAACCCTTTAGTGGAACTAACGAAAGGGCAAAAGACTTATTATGTATCATACATTCGGATGTATGTGGTCATTTTAAGGCAATGATAAGGAATGGTGAAAGATACTTCATAACCTTTATCGACGATTATAGTCGCTATGGGTATGTGTACTTGTTAAGCCACAAAGATGAAGCTTTTGAAATGTTCAAAGTCTTCCAAAGTAGAGAATCAACTCAATAAAACCATCAAAGTACTTCATTCGGGTAGAGGAGGTGAATACCTTAGTGATGCTTTTCAATATCATCTTAGGAGTTGTGGGATCTTCTGACAACTCACTCCACCCGGAACACCACAACAAAATGGTTTGTCCGAAATGAGAAATCAAACTCTATTGGATATGATTCGATCTATGATGGCTAGAAGCATATTGCCTCTATCATTTTAGGGTTTCGCGTTGCTCTCTACAGCTCGTATTCTAAATATGGCCCCAACCAAGAAAGTGTACAAAACACCTTCTGAAATATGGAATGGAAGGGTTCCATCATTATCATATTTAAAGGTATGGGGTTGTGAGGCTTATGTTAAGCACAACACCCAAAACAAACTTAAAAGCCGATACCCTAAGTGTATCTTTGTAGGATATCCTAAATACTCTATGGGATATTATCTCTATAGCCCAACCGAAGTAAAAGGTGTTTATTGCTCGAAAGGTCGATTTCTTGGAAACTAAGTTCCTTATGGAAGGAACTAGTAGAACGATGGAACTCGAGGAGGATCGAGAACCACAAGTAGATACACATTTGTTTGATACTATAGATCAACAAGACTTTGTTGAGATTGATCAAATGGTTGATCAAGACACACAAGACGTTCGCAAATATGGTAGAATTAGTAATCCATCAGAAATATATGAATTTTTCATGGATGGATGTTATGTGGTAGATTCGGATGAACCCACCACATATCATGATGCAATGTCACAATCCAATTGTGACAAATGTCTTGAAACCCATGAGCACCAGATGCAATCCAAGCATGACAACCAAGTATGGGATATGGTTATACCACCTCTTAACTCCAAACTAGTTGGAAGTAAGTGGGTTTTCAATAATAAAACCGATATGCATGGAAACTTGGATACTTATAAAGCAAGACTTGTAGCAAAAGGTTTTACTCAAACTCAAGGGGTTTACTATGATGAAAACTTCTCGCCCGTGGCAATGCTAAGGTCAATTAGGATATAATTTTCCATAGCCGCGTATTATGACTATGAGATTGGCAAATGGATGTCAAAACAGCTTTTCTAATGGAAATCTTGAAGAAGATGTCTATAAGCTTCAGCCCGAAGGTTTTGTTAATCCACAACATCCTAATAAAGTATGCAAGTTAGAGAAATCAATCTATGGATTGAAACAAGCATCTAGAAGTTGGAATCACCGTTTTGATGAAGAAGTTAAGAAATTTAGATTCATCAAGAACGCGGATGAGGCTTGTGTGTATAAGAAAGGTAGTGGGAGCATCATTACCTTCTTAGTATTGTAGGTTGATGACATACTACTATTTGGGAATGACATTCCAACCATGAAAGGTGTAAAAGCCTTGCATGGGAGTTGTTTTTCCATCAAGGATCTTGGTGAAGCCGCCTATATTTTGGCAATAAAGATCTATAGGGATAGATCAAGGCGGTTGATAGGTTTAAAACAAAGTGATTGGATTGTTGGAATCGATCTTCCCAAGACACATATTTGAGTTGATGTAGCTAGTACGTTATGATCCAAGTCGGGTCATACCGAATAACAAGCTAGACAAACAGCACGATATTTATTATTAGATATGATCTAACTAATTATCAACACTTATAATATTTGGAAAATGGATTTTTTAAATATTTTGCACTTGTGTGATAAATAAATTATATGGATAATTTATACCTTGAGAGATGTTATTTAAATTGGTTAAATAACGTATTGAATGTTACTTATATTATGTTTTGTAACATAAACATAATAAGTAAATAAAGGAAAATATACAAAATGGTTTTTGGGTTTTTTGGGGGAAAGGCCCCATGGGGGCCGGACCCTCCTCCTCTCTCTCTCTCTCTCTCTCTCTCTCTCTCCTCTTTTATATTACTTCCAAGACATGCATGTTGTGTGGTTGGAGGATTGTTTTTTCTTGAACAACAACAAAAAACACTTTCTCTCACACACACATTTTCTCTCTTCTCTCTTTCTCTCGGACCGAACAAGAGGAAGAACACAAGGGAGAATTGCGAAGTGAAATCCTAGCATATTGGGTGTTTGTTGAAGGCTTGAACAAGTATACAAGCTTGAGGTCTTCTCCATTGAATACTCGTCATTTACAACATCATCTCCTTCATATTTCTGGAAATTTGAAGGTATGTAACCTAACACCCTATGGCTGTGTTGATAGCATGTATATTGTATATGGATCCTGGATTGGGTTTTATATAAAACGGGTTTTATATGTATTGGTAAACAAGATTTAAAACTAATTATTTCCGCTGTGTTTTTCTATATAATGGGTTATATTGACTTTGATACTCTGGTAAAAACCCAACAGTGGCATCAAGAGCCGCTTATATGATTACATGCTTCAAAATGGGATCTAAAGTGTTCGGGATTTATGGTATTTTTTACCAATTTGGCCGAAAACTTTAGACATATTGGTTACCCCTTGGTTTTTCAAGATTGTACCATACATGCATGTGGTAAATCTGGAAAAATTTGTCATTTGAATGACAAAATTTTGTTTGGACAAATCTGGATTTTTCAACTCTGGTCGAGAACCTCTTGGTTGGAAACCATGGTTCTTGGTCTGGCCGAGAACACCATCAGACCCTGTTCTTGGTCTGGCCGAGAACTCATGGTTGGGAACCATGAGCTTTTGGTTGACCGAAAACGTGTTCTCCGTCTGGCCGAGAACTCATGGTTGGTAAACCATAGTTCTAGGTTGTTGGCCGAGAACTCCAAAACCGAGAACTTCTTATTTCGGTCACTTGGCCGAATACACTCGGTTTAGGTTTCTGGCTGAAATCTTAAAGGGTCAAAGGGGAACCATTTTGGTCAGGGTTGACCTGTTTGTTTGGATGTTCATAACCTAGCCATGACCTTGTGTATATTGAAGTGATGTGTTGTGATTTATTCAATTTGATTGTAATATTCTTTATTCGGGTTTGTATTCTATTTATTCATTTCAAATGGTTTGTAATAATAAGTAGAATAGTTGCTTTTCTTTTACTAGAAAAAAATGTATTATGATATATTTTGTAAAAGGAGATGCAACTACAATACTACTTTGGTTGGAGCCCAAATGGAAGCCCAAATAAGAAGAAATGATCACAACAAGAGGTGGACACTTGAAGCATATGGATGCGGAGTAAAGTGGCAGTTCACCATCACATACCTTGTGTCATGCTCGTCCCTTAGGAGAGACCTTATGACACACTTGTTTCGGTCAACAAGTGTTATCAATTTAGATGGCTATGGTTATGGACTTGTGATTATTTTTTTATGCTTGTGTGGTTGATTTATGTTTTGTTTTATCATATTTGGATATGGATGTTAACATTTAAAATCAATAACTTGCATAAAATTAATTCCTTAGAAATTATTAAGTAATAAAATTGGTTTTTTTAACAATTAGTGATTTCATGATAAAATGGGTTTTATTAAAATGAATTATGAAAATTGGTTTTCAAAATGTACCATACATTTAAATGCATGCAAATGGAAGGTACATAAATAGGTTTCCAATCTAGAATTTAGAAAACTTATATCCCTTTTAAAACAAGTTGAACACCATCCTTTTATACGACACTCGAATCACTTGGGAACTTGATGTGGGATAAAGGTCACCTAACCGCGTTAAGGAAACTTGTGAGTTTGAGGTGGATTTACAATATTTGTGGGATAAAGGTCACCTAACACTTGTATGTGTAAACTCACACGTGTGTGTAAGTAGGACGACTTGATTTGGAAACCATGTGAACAGGGTCACCGACACATGGCGTTCAAAGGTGTTGATGGGATTAAACATGCCAACTAAACATATGATGTTTAACCGATCCCATGAAGCTAGAAGTTGCAAAGGGTTGCAATTGTCTAACGTTGACTACCTTTTTAATTTGAATAGTAGGATAACGGTCACCTAACTACTATTTGAATGAAACGTTGTATTCTAGATTTTAATCATTAATTGTCTTGGAGACATTAAAGGGTATTAACGATTAAAATTTTTAATGATATCGAAAATACTAAATTTGAAATTTGTTAAATTTATAGATGGCCGCAAACAACCCACTGAACGCTATTATCCCACCTGTGCATAATCTATCACTGAGATCCATTCTGGACAAGGATTGTCTGAATTATAACAATTCATGGATTGGTATCGAAACTTGAGAATTGTTCTCAAGCAAGAGAAGAAATCCTATATTTTGGACGATCCTATTCCTGATGAACCTGATGTTAATAACTTGGATGCCTACACTGATTGGCTAAATACACCGAGGATTTGGTGCAAGTTTCTTGCCTCATGTTGGGAACATTGATTCCCGAGATCCAAAAGGATTTCGAGAATCATGGGGCATATGGCATGATCACCCAGCTTAAGGAAATGTTCCTTACTCAAGCTAGGGTGGAACGCTTCGAAACAGTTCAAGCGTTTCATGCATGTCGTATGGAAGAAACCCAATATTTCTCATCTTATGTGCTTAAAATGAAAAGCCACACTGATTGACTTGAACGGCTTATCTGTCCCGTCTCAAAAGAGTTAGCCACGGATATGATCCTTAATGGCTTAACTAAAAGGTTTGAGACATTCGTTATGAATTATAACATGTACGGATGGGACAAGAGTATTGGTGAGCTGCACGCAATGCTTAAAACAGCCGAAGCCGGAATGGGTAAAAAGGTTTTACCTGTCATTGCGATCAATGAAGGAGGCATGAAGAAGAGGCATCATCCAGAACCCAAGGCAAAGGTTGCTAGTGGTAAGGGGCAAGTTAAAGGAAGGTTCAACGGAAAGGCAAAGGCGGAACCAAAACCGAAGAAGCTAAAGGTTAGCGCTGAGGATATGTGCTTTGGTTGTGGTGAGATAGGCCACTGGATGAGAAATTGTCCAACCTATCTCAAGGAGTTGAAAGCTAAGAGGGATGCGGGGCAAACCTCAGGTA
This sequence comes from Bidens hawaiensis, assembly GCF_021521415.1. NCBI lineage: Eukaryota > Viridiplantae > Streptophyta > Magnoliopsida > Asterales > Asteraceae > Bidens > Bidens hawaiensis. The sequence goes on along the minus strand of NW_027504197.1, from coordinate 20,801 downwards.
CAACTTTCATGATCCATATTGATCTTAATATTATTTCTTCTAACACATGGGTATTGGATACCGAATGCGGAACACATATATGCAATTCATTGCAGGAGTTCAAAAGAAGAAGTGATTACAAGAAAGGAGATATAAGTCTCTTCATGGGCAATAAAGCAAAGGTTGACGTCCAAGCCCGAGGAGATTATGTTTTGAAGCTTCCAAATGGTTTGGAAGTTATTTTGAAAAACATTTTCTCCTAGTTTGACTAGGAATATTATATCTGTTTCTTTGTTAAGACAATTTGGTTATGATTTAAAGTTTGTAAACGATGGTATTTATGTTTTCATGAATGATGTCTTTTATTTTTAAGCAATGTCGTCTAATGGCATTTATAAGTTAGTTCATAATAACACAACTATTGATAACTCGTTGTACCAATCTAGCTCCAAAAGACTCAAATTGGATTTAACACTTATCTTTGGCATTGTCTCCTTGGTCAAATAAACAAGGATCGCATTTATACACTTCAAAAGAATGGTCTTTTGGAATCAAATGATGATTCATTTGATAAGTGTGAGTCTTGTTTATTGGGAAAGACAACCAAGGAACCCTTTAGTGGAGCTAATGAAAGGGCGAAAGACTTATTAGGTATCATACATTCGGATGTATGTGGTCCTTTTAAGACAATGAAAAGGAATGGTGAAAGATACTTCATTACCTTTACCGACGATTATAGTCTTTATAGGTGTGTGTTCTTGTTAAGACACAAAAATGAGGCCTTTAAAATTTTCAAAGTCTTCCAAAATGAAGTGAAAAATCAACTCAATAAAACAATTAAAGTACTACGTTCCAATAGAGGAGGTGAATACCTCAATGATGCGTTTCTAGATCATCTTAGGAGTTGTGGGATTGTCTAACAACTTACTCCATCCGGAACACCGCAACATAATGGTGTGTCTGAAAGGAGGAATCGAACTCTATTGGATATGGTTCGATCTATGATGGCTAGAAGCACATTGCCTCAATCATTTTGGGATTTCGCATTGATCTCCGCAGCCCGTATTATAAATATAGCACCAACCAAGAAAGTGGAAAGGACACCTTTCGAAATATGGCATGGAAGGGTTCCATCGTTATCATATTTAAAGGTATGGGGTTGTGAGGCTTATGTCAAGAACAACACCCAAAACAAACTTGAAAGCCAATCCACTAATGTATATTTGTAGGATATCCCAAAGATTCTATGGGATATTATTTCTACAATCCAAACGAGCAAAAGGTGTTTGTTGCTCGAAAGGCTGAGTTCTTGGAAAGAAAGTTCCTTATGGAAGGAACTAACAGAACTGTAGAACTCGAGGAGGATCGAGAACCACAAGCCGATACACGTTTGGTTGACAATAGAAAAAAATCAACAAGAGGTTGTTGAGAATGATCAAATGGTTGATCAAGATACACAAAACGTTCGCAAATCTGGTAGAATTAGCATCCCACCCGAAAGATATGGATTCTTTGTGGATGGATGCTATGTGGTAGATTCGAATGAACCAACCACATACCACGATGCAATGTCACAATCTGATTGTGATAAATGGCTGGAAGCCATGAACGTTGAGATGCAATCCATGCTTGACAACCAAGTATGGGACATGGTTGCACCACCTGTTAATTCCAAACTTGTTGGAAGTAAGTGGGTTTTAAAGAGGAAAACCGATATGCATGGAAACTTATATACTTATAAAGTTAGACTTGTAGCAAAAGGTTTCACTCAAACTCAAGGGGTTGATTATGATGAAACTTTTTCGCCTATTGTGATGCTAAAGTCCATTAGGATATTGTTTGCCACAGCCGCATATTATGACTATGAGATTTGGCAAATGGATGTTAAAACTGCTTTTCTAAATGGACACCTTGAGGAAGATATCTATATGGTTCAGCCTGAAGGTTTTGTCGATCCACAACATCCTAATAAAGTATGCAAGTTAAAGAAATCAATCTATGGATTGAAACAAGCATCTAGAAGTTGGAATCACCGTTTTGATGATGAAGTTAAGAAATTTGGATTCATCAAAAACTCTGATGAGGCTTGTGTGTATAAGAAAGCTGGTGGGAGCATCATTACCTTTTTGGTATTATATGTCGATGACATACTACTATTTGGAAATGACATTCCAGCCATGGAGGGTGTAAAAGCCTTGCTTGGAAGTTGTTTTTCCGTCAAGGATCTTTGTAACGATTCCGACGAAACCAAGTATACCCTAACCGGTAGACGTTAGTTACGTCATATGTAATGTCGGGTACATGAGTTACCATGGTAATTATACGAGAATACATGGTTCATTGTATTGATTGTACGTGAATATATAATTCACCGTATTGAATATGCGATCAAACGATCGATAGTTATTGAAACCCGAATGAATCGAGGGTTCAATTATAGACGAGATATATGATATTTAGTGATGTTACGAAGTATTAAAGCTTCGGGATAAGTGGATTAAAGCACAGAAAAAGGACTTCGATTTAATAGTACGTCGGTACGTTAAACGAAACCTTTAATACCAAACCGAGCAAGAGATGATCGATCAAGCCGAAAAAGATGCGCGATAATTAATGATATGATGTTTTAAGTTAATAAATGACATGGTTTAAGTTTTTAAAGTTTTTAAATCGGTTTTATGTAAATTTCATTTTTAGGCAAAAAACGACCGTTTTAGCCTCGTTTTAAGCCGAATTAAACATTTAACCGAAAAACGAACTGAACCAGATTATCCAAAACATTATCCAGATCTCCGATATCTGAATATGTGGTTAAAAATGGAGAGGTGGGTCCCACCCCACCCCTCCCTTAATGCCGATCGGACATAGAGTCCCCATTCCCATTCTTATTTTCTTTTTTCTCATCAAATTTCTCCACATCCTTCAATCCTTTTCACTTTAACATCCAAAAATCCGGAATTTGAGCAAGAAAACCGAGGTAAAAATCGTGTTATATACGTGTTCATCTTCGTTTCTTGAGTTGGTTTGCAAGAAAATGAGGTTTCAATGATGAAAACCGATTCTTGCATGATCAAGTGATGTATACGGGTTATACAAGGGATCTTGGTCCAAGAAATGAGTTAAACGAATCAAAAACGAATATTTACGGTTAAATCCTTGTTTTTGGGATCATAACCGAAACCATGAAAGAAATGGCTTGATCGTGAGTGTAACTTGCTTGGTATTGTGGTATGTTGTTTGTAGGTTCTGTGTTTAGTGGTAAATAAGGCGGAAAGACGAGTTTGTAGCTTGTAGTGGCGGAAAACGAAAGGTATATTCGGTTATGTTCGGTTTTGGGAAATTTGGACAGATTGTTGATGCTTTAGAGTTAGGTCATGAAATTTTACAGAGGTGTTAAACACATAAAAATATGAGTTCTGTGAATTTTTGGTAATTTTTGGATAAAGGATGAATATTTGGTAAATTTAATGCTCGGTTTTGGCTAAAAATGGTGAAAAATAGTTAAATATTATGCAAAATTCTGGAAAATTACAGATAAGCTTTTTATATCATGTATAAGTCACACACAAAATTTGAGGTCAGTTGGAGAAGTCTAAGTAGGCTTTTCGGTTAAACGAGTTCTAGGGTTTTCTAGCTCGGTTTTAGTAAAAATGGCATGTAAAAGAAGATTTTGGTTCTGGAAAATTACAGGGGACTATGTGGATGGCAGAGGACATCCAGGAAAAATTTTGGATTTTTCTAAGATCGTTTGGTATTTACGACATATTTAGTGTTTAAATGGTGTTTAAAAATAGATAAATAAATTTTAAATATAAGAATTAATTCTTGAAATATTTTTATAAAATTCCCCACTGTTAAAAAGTGATTTTTGCAAAATTTCAAGATCCGAGAGTAAACGGATAATTATTTGTGCTACTTATCAAATTTTAAAGTTAAAATGCGTAAACCGGTGAAGTTCGCTTAAGCGAGCTGACTGGTGTATAAAAACCCTAAAAATGAACTATTTTCATATAAATGAGTTAAACAAGTAAAAATAAATCATCCGAAAATAATTCGGATGATTTGAGTAATTTTAACCTATTTTAACAGTTTCCGGTACGCTAAAGACGGAAACGGGTCCCACGGCCAAACGGGGCGTCTAAACCGAGCTCAAATTTCACAACTTTACTTAAACTATCAGTCAACGACTATTTTCGGGTCGTGTGTGACCAAACTCATTTTTGAAACATAAAAACGGATAACCGTGCAAGGCACGCAAAACGAGAAAAAACGACTAATAGTAGTTGTGACCATGGAACTCTAAACGACATCACAATCTGAGTCCGGAGAAGTGTTTCTGGGTTAACCTTGCCCCCAGAACGGGTACAGTGCTGGGTTAACAGTGTCCCCAGATGTACTGGTTAACTTGGTTAAAGTTATATTAATAATGAGTGTATAGTAACGATCGTAGGATCATATTACAGATTGGACGTGTTAACTGATAATGATTGTTGTTACCTGCTTGCATGTGCTAAGGTGAGTTTCACGAGCCCCTTTTTCTGAATTGTTTTTAAATATTTTCCCGGGGCGGAAAGCATGTTATTATTTAAATGTTTAAGTACGTACTGAACGCATGGATTTGCGTGTATTTATAAATATTTGATTGTACGGGAATCGTACAGAATGGGTACAGGACTGGGTTAACAGTGTCCCCAGATGTCTGTGGAAGTGTTTCCGGGTTAACATTGTCCCCGGAGTGAGTACAGTACTGGGTTAACAGTGTCCCCAGGGGTTTCTAAAGGTGTTTCTGGGTTAACATTGTCCCCGGAGTGAGTACAGTACTGGGTTAACAGTGTCCCCAGATAATATTATATTATGATATGGATTTATCATGGTTTACTAAAATTGTGAAACTCACCAACTATTCGTAGTTGACCCGTTTTCTCACATGCTTTTCAGGTACAATTAAGATGAAGTGATTGCTTACGTGCTAAGTGCTTGATGTGTGTAAGATTTGCGTGCGGGATGTTAGGAAACATTATAACAGATAGAATTATGTATCGTATTGTATGATGTGTGTATCACCTAGACGGTAATGAAATACGAGATAATGAAATTTTGAAGTATATTAATGCATTCAGTTTTCTTTATAAACAATGTGGTTGATATCAGAGGTGTCTGTCGCATCCCGTTTACGTTTCCGCTGCGGTTGCGGGGTGTTACAATCTTGATGAAGCCACCTATCATCAGGGAATAAGGATCTATAGGGATATATCAAGGCGGTTGATAGGTTTTAATCAAAGTGCATACATTGACAAAATCTTGAAAAGGTTCAAGATGGACAACTCTAAGGAAGGTTTGGTACCTATTCAAAGAGGAACAATATTGAGTGCATCTCAATGTCCAAGCTCAAAGGATGAGCAAGACAAAATGAATGGAATCCCATATGCATCTGCTATAGGATCCATTATGTATGCCGTGATATGCACTAGACAGGATATGTCATGTGCTTTGAGCATGACAAGTAGATACCAACAAAATCCGGGAACTAGCCATTGGATGGCGGTTAAGAGCATATTGAAATACCTTAGGAGGACTAAGGATATGTTTCTTATATATGGCTCTAATGAGGAGGAACTCGTTGTAAAGGGTTACAAGGATGCAAGTTTCCAAGCTGATCAAGATGATTCCCGATCACAATCGGGATATGCTTTCGTTCTAAATAGTGGGGATGTCTCTTGGAAGAGCGCCAAGCAAGACGTGGTAGCGTTGTGCACCACTGAATCCGAATACATCGCCGCCTCTTTGGCAGCTCAATAAGCTGCATGGATTAGAAAGTTCGTGGCCGATTTAGGGGTAGTCCGTACCATTATGGACCCTCTAGAAATCTTTTGTGACAATGGTGCGATTGCTCAAATCAAGGAACCTCGTGCACATCAAAAGACGAGGCAAATTGAGCGGAGATTCAACTACATAAGGGATGAAGTTGAAAATGGAAAGATATGTATTCACAAAGTTCACACTGATTAAAACATTGCGGATCCACTCACGAAGCTCCTAGAAAGGGCAAAGCATGAAGGTTATACTTGTGCCTTAGGACTTCGATATTCTAGTGCTTTGATTTGATCAAATTTTGTATTTGGATATCATAACTTTTTTTTAACTCAATCATATGGTTTTGGTTATGATTTTGCTTTTGAGTTATGTTCCATTTTAGCATGTTTAAATCCGTGAATAAGTTAATTATTCTAAATGTCCGTAGTCGATCACGTTTGTGGGAACAAATGTGAAGGTAAGACTATTATGAACTTGGATTGGTAGATATTCATGAGGTATGAATATAGCAAGGGTTTGCTGCCAAGGTTTATAGATATTTATGGGAGAAATATTGGACTGACCCGCCCTCAAATTTTACTGCATGGAATCCTTGTGATTTGTGATCATAAATAAATTTGAGTAAAGGCGAACATCATAGTATCCTCCGACCTGAGATACATATTGGGTCTTGATATTCACCAAGTATTATGCTTTGACTTAGTTCTTCGTTGTTCTGAAATATGTCAATACATAAGACTAAGCTCAAGTATAATACAAAGTGATAGTGAGAGACGTATGTAGTCAATAGGGGATTTGTCCCTCTAATGGGTTGAGAGTTAAATGTCTAAGGCCGGATGAGTTGAATCAACAGAGAATGATCACTCAGTGTCTCTGGATTTAACATGGCATTTGTGGCAAAAGGATAAATGATAGTTTCACCTAAATCATTTTCGAGTAAGGGACTTGAAGGGGATGATGTTATTGAATGGCACTTCGTCATGCGTATTAGGGGTAGTAAACCGTTGTTAGGCGGTATTTGCTACTTGCATCAATCTTCAATGTATCTTGTGCAAGTGGGATATTGTTGGAATCGATCTGCCCAAGATGCATATTTGAGTTTATGCGGCTAGTACGTTATGATCCAAGTCGGGTCATACCCAATAACAAGCTAGACAAACAACACGATATTTATTATTAGACATGATCTAACTAATAATTATCAACACTTATAATATTTGGAAAATGCGTTTTCTAAATATTTTGCACTTGTGTGATAAATAATTATATGGATAATTTATACCTTGAGAGATGTTATTTAAATTGGTTAAATAACGTATTGCATGATACTTATATTATGTTTTGTAACATAAACATTATAAGTAAATAAAGGAAAATATACAAAATGGTTTTTGGGTTTTGGGGGGAAAAGCCCCATGGGGGCCGGCCCCACCTCTCTCTCTCTTCTCTTTTGTATTACTTCCAAGGCATGCATGTTGTGTGGTTGGAGGATTGTTTTTTCTTGAACAACAACAAAAGACACTTTCTCTCGCACACACCTTTTCTCTCTTCTCTCTCTTTCTCTCGGTCGAACAAGAGGAAGAACACAAGGGAGAATTGCAAAGTGAAATCCTAGCATATTGGGTGTTTGTTGAAGGCTTGAACGGGTATACAAGCTTGAGGTCTTCTCCACTGAAGACTCGTCATTTACAACATCATCTCCTTCATGTTTCTGGAAATTTGAAGGTATGTAACATAACACCCTATGGTTGTGTTGATAGCATGTATATTGTATATGGATCCTGGATTGGGATTTATATAAACGGGTTTTTTATGTATTGGTAAACAAGATTTAAAACTAATTATTTCGGCTGCGTGTTTCTATATAATGGCTTATATGGACTTTGATAATTTTGTAAAAACCCAACATGGATTTGATCTATTTTGTATTTGGATATCGGAACAATTATTATTTTGACTCATTCATATGATTTTAGTTTATGATTATGACATTTTGATTTATGCTCCATTTTGACATGTTTAAATCCATGAATAAGTTAATTATTCTAAATGTCCCTAGTCGTTTATATTTGTGGGAACAAATATGAAGGTAAGTTGGATTGGTGGATATTTGTAAGGTACTAATATAGAGCATGGGTTTGCTGCCAAGGTTCATAGATATTTATAGGATATAAATATTTGACTGACCCGCCCTCAATGTTACTACATGGAATCTTTGTGATTGATCATAAGTAAATTTGAGTAAAAGCGAATATGATAGTATCCTCCGACTTGAGATACATATTGGGTATTGATATTCACCAAATACTATACTTTGACTTAGTTCTTTGCTGCTCTGAAATATGACAGTACATAAGGCTAAAATCAGGCGTAATACTATGTGATTGTGAGAAACGTATGTAGTCAAAAGGGGATTTTTCCCTCTTATTCGTTGAGAGTAAGATGTCTAGGGCCTGCTAAGTTAAATCAACAGAGAATGATTACTCTATGTCTCTGGATTTGACATGATATCTGTGGCAAAAGGATAAATGATAGATTCACCTAAATCATATCAAGTAAGGGACTTGAAGGGGATGATGTTATTGAATGGCACTTCGTCATACGTATTAAGGGTAGTAAATCATTGTTAGGCGGTATATGCTACTTGCATAAATCTTCTATACATCTTGTACAAGTGGGAGATTGTTGGATTCGGTCTGCCCAAGACACATATTAGAGTTGATGTGAATAGTACGTTATGATCCAAGTCGGGTCATACCCAATAACAAGTTAGACAAACACCACGAATTTATTTGACATATGATCTAACAAATAAATATTAACACTTAGAATATTTAGAAATTGGGTTTCTAAGTATTTGCACTTGTGAAAAAAATAAATTATATGGATAATTTATATTATGAGAGAAGATATTGTGCATGTTACTTGTAATGCTATTTAAGTTGGTTAAAATGACAATATGCAAGGCTTATTGTACTTTGCATGTTACTTGTACTATATTATTTAAGTTGGTTAAATAGCAGCATGCAAAGCTTATTGGATTTTGTTTATTACTTGAATCATATTATGTTATCATATGGCATAAGAAATAAAAGTTGAATTTAAGTTTGTAAACTTTGAGCGGGAACCCCATAGGGTTGGGCCCCTTTACCCTCTCTCTCTCTCATCTCTTTATTACTTTATATTTTCAAGAACATGCATTAGGATCTATTAGTTCATGTGGTGGTGCATTTGTTGTATCCATCTTTCTCTCTCTCACACACAAGATAGCAAGAAAACTCACTCTTCTTCCTCTCTAATTTTCGGCCAATGGATGGAGAAACAAGGAAGAGTTTTGAGTGGAAATCCTAGCATAACAAGGGTGTTTGTTGGATGCTTGAAGGGTATACAAGCTTGAGGTCTTCCCTTTAGAGGACTAGCATTCAAACTATCATCTCCTTCATTTTCTTGGACTCTTGAATGTATATTGCATGAACACCCTATGGTTGTTTATATTGGAAAGCATGCAATTTCGAATATGGATCTGGGGTTTGGGATTTTGCATATAAAATCGGTTCTATATTCATCTAATTAACAAGATTTAAAACTTATCTATTTTTCGGATTTTATGGTTCACCATATGGCCGAAAGTTTTGGGGATTTTGGTTATCCCTTGGTTTTTCAAGAGTATACTTTACACGTATGTGATAATCTTGAAGAATTAAGTCATTTGGATGATTGATTATTTTGTTTGGACAATAACCCAAAGTTTTTGGTTTGCTTAACCTTGGCCGAAAACTTTAAGGGTTAAAAGGGAAACAATTTTGTATTTGTATTTCTTGCATATTTGGATATGTATTTGCATGTTAATAACCTAGCCATGACCTTGTATTTGCATGTATTTTCGTCCAAAATCCCGTGTCCTATATTAGTACACGTTTGTTAATAAAACTTGGTTCAAGTTTTAGTTTGTAAAAGTCTTTTATTTTTTAACCTTAGTCTAATGACCACACAAGCATACAAGCAAGCAATTTCCTATCTAACAAGTTAAGTATATTACGGGTTTCGTTAACTATTGCCTTAATAACTAAATTATATAATAAATAAATAAAATATATAATTATAATAAAATATTAAAATTTTAGTTGCTGGAAAGTTTTAAGAAAATATTTAATTATTATTGTAAATGATTTTGGTTGGTTTTGTCGGTTTCGTGTTTAAAAATGAACCAGTCGGATTTTCGTATAAAACCTTACTTTTAAATTTTTGAAAACACTTGTTACATATGTATTAGTTAAGATTTAGGAGTTGTTTTACATTAATATATATTTTTTTCATTTTAGTAAATATTTTTTAAAATAGCAACTTTTAGCGTTTTCGTGTCGGTTCCACTTGGTTCTTCCTTCTAATTGCCTAACTTCACCTTGGATCTTGATGTAGTATGTGATTGTGATTTGAATGTGAGTATGTGATGGTGTGTTTGTAATGTGTGTGTGCCGTGGGTTTATGGAGAGAAAGGGAGTGAGTGGTTTGTGATGTGTGCATGTAGTTTGAAAGGTGTTGTGTGTTGGTGATCCCAACACATAAGTCTACCAGTAGTATTAATCATTGTAGGAGGCTTCCTTGTTAGATTGTGATTGGAGGAAAATGGAGGTGAGATGGGTGAGGTGGCCGGCTAGGAGAAGAGAAGAGTTGGGTTGGTAAGGGTGTTTAAACAATAACTTAAGTTTATATTTTAACGTCTAACGAACTTTAGCTAATCAAACGAATCTCGCTTCTGATAATTTTGGTCAGACTTTGAACATTGATAATACAAGCCTAAGAAACTAATTTTCTGAAAAAGTTGACGTCAGGTCCTTACGGTGTCCTCTACTGTCTTTCAAACGCTTAATTTTTATAGTCATCACCACATTTGACGAAACAGTTTCGATAAAGGCTAAAAGTATGGATATGAAGAAGATGTGGGGGCCACCGAGTGATGAAAATCACAATATCCACGCTTTTAACACCATCCCTCAACCTAGGGCTGTCAATTCCTGACACGACCCGAAACCCGACACGAACTCGACACGAAAAAATATAGGTTTTGGGTCGGCTGACCCGACCCGTTTTCTTAAATAGGTCAACCCGAACCCGACCCGTAAAAAATATGGGTCAACCCGAACCCGGCCCGTCAAAAAGTGGGTTGACCTGTTAACCCGTTTAAAACTTTTATAAAAGTTAATATTTTGATATTAGAGAAGAAGTGTTAAATTTTAAGGTTAAATAATATGATGTATAATTTTTCATACATTATTAACTTTTAAAAATTAAACTAATTACTTATTAAATATTTTTATCCACTCTTCACTTTCCAGTATTTATATTCTATTAGTCATAACCGTCTATTCTATTATCATTTCCATTAGTTTATTCTTATGTTAAGCAAAATATGTGAACCTGAGTTTGTTAAATGAAAATGAGAGATAAATACACAAAAATAATTAGATCTATCACAAAGTTATTAAAATGTTTTATATGAATAAAAGTAATTGATTGTGTAGGTTATTAATAAGCACTAGATATTAATCATATTCGTAAATGAACGTAAACGGGTTTACCCGAAACACAACCCGAACACAATACGAATTTAAATGGGTCGACACGACACGACACGAATAAATATATAGGTTGGGTTAGGGTTGAAGAATCTCAACACGCCAACCCGCCAACCCAAAACCTATTAACCCGATAACCCGTCAACCCGACACGATTGACACCCATGCCTCAACCCATGCCTCAACCCCGCCATTTAAACCTTCAAAATTATTCCCCTTGTTGTCTTCCTTTGCCCTAATTACTCTCTCTCTATACATACATACATGCATGCATACATACATACATACTTACTACATACGTTAGCTTCCACCGTGTTACAATGATACCCCCCCACTCCTACGCCACAGACGCCCAAACCAAATCCACCGACCTCGCCGCCTCCATCGCCGCCGCCTCCTCGCCGGACCAAATCTCCGCCGCCTGCACCGCCGTCGACTCATTTCTCCACAAGCACTCGCCCGACCAGTCCCGCTGGTTCTTCTCCATCACCTTCCCAACCCTAATTTGCAAACTCTTCGGTTTCGACGAACACAGGGTTCAAAACCCTAACGCTAACGGCTGGATTGACGTCCTAACCGCCCTTAACGATGCCCCACTCTCCGATAAGGTTTTCAATCTCCTCTCTCCCTCTGGCGTTCTGTTGAATTCTGTTACGGCCGTTGATAGGTTATCACTTGTTAAATACGTCTTTCCCATGGAACGCTTGCCTCAATGGATTCGCTTAACCGTGCAAAACGCTACTACTGTAGGCTTATGTGATGCTTTACCTGATTTGTGTCCCTTGTTAAAAGGTAGGCTTAAAGACGGTGTCTCGGTTTCGCTTCACCTAAACATTTTGGAGTATTACTTGTTTTGGTTTGCTTACTATCCCGTTTGCAAAGGAAGTAGTGATAGTTGTGCCACTGTTAGCTCTAGGGTTACTAAAAGGTTTAGGTTAGAGAATTGGGCGTATAGGTCGATTCCTGTGTTCGGTAATAATAAAACTCGTGGAAATGACTCAAAGAATGGGGACGGTGCTGATAATTTCTATAATAGGCTTTTGCTTGCTTATCTTTGTTTCTTTGTGCCGTTGAATGATTTGAATGCTCAATCGCCTTACCGGAGTTCGTTGCTGCATTGCTCTTCAAGTTATAATAGTTTGGTTATTGAGAATGCAGAGTTTTTTGTTCACACACTTATACATTTCTGGATTGTGGATAATGATTTCTCGCCTTTGACAGTTAAGCAGTGTAAGTCCTTTGGTGTTGTGCTTCCGATTCGGTCTGTGTTAGCTGAACTGCCTCCTACTGCTGGTTTGGCTGAGGTTGTTAATGTGTTTGTTAAGTATTTGAATTCAAGTTTAGTTCCGAATATTGTCGAAGGGTGTAATCACGTGGAAGTTAGTAAAGCCGTTACTTGGAATGGGACTGGTTCTGTTGATATGAAGTATAGGGATTTGTTTTCTGGTATGGGATCTCTCGGTTATTGGAACTCTTGTGTCCAGAGGCCACTTTACAGATACATTTTGAGAACGTTTCTGTTTTGTCCAGTGGAAACTTCTGTTAAGAATGTGTCTCAGGTGTTTTCCCTTTGGGTAAACTACATGGAACCGTGGGCGGTTAGTTTGGATGAATTTTCAGAGACTAGTGAAACGAAGAGTGATTCTATGAAAGAAGTTAATGTGCCTCATGCATATGAATATACATCATCTTGGCAAGGCTTTGTGTTATCAAACTATCTTTTCTATAGTTCTTTGGTTATGCACTTCATTGGGTTTGCTCATAAGTTCATCCACACTGATCCAGAACTTATAGTGCAGATGGTATCAAAGGTTTGCACGATTGCTATAATTCTATCATGATAACGATTTTGTTGTAATGTGCATCTGTGCAACCGCAAGTTCTTGAAAATATGTCTGATTGGTTGTTTTCTGCAGGTTGTAAACATATTAACATTGTCTAAGGAACTCATGGATCTTATAAAAAACGTAGACGTTGTTTTTCATTCCAATCCAGCAGGATTATCCAAATCAATGCTCAATTCATTATACAGATCCGTTCCTTCGATTCGTGAACAGTTGCAGGTAATTTTGCATTGTTTGTTCAGTAAACATATTGAATGAAAACCAACTTAATGCAGGTTTCAGTTACTTAGTGATTCATTTTTTTTACAATTATCTGGAATTTGGATATAATATCAATGCATATGAAGCATAGTTATCAAATGCGGTAGGTGCACTCAAGGTGCACAGGTCTCACCTGGGCGCAATGCGCAAAAAAAATAGAGGGCCTGAGGAAAAAAAGCGTTCTTAAATAAAAAATTAAAATGTATTTTGTATATGAAAAATAATACTATTCTTCAAATAAAATAAACAAAAGTTATTATAAAACATTTAATATCTAATTAGTATCAAAAGTTCTAAACTAGCCAAGATTAAATGTAATTTCAAAATTTAAATAACAAAATGTATCAATATAATGCCTTTGATCTCTCCTAGATCTAAGTTTCAATGGCACTCCTTGCGGTTTTTTGCCGACGCGCTCACCTAGGAACTAGAAGCGCATTTATTGAGCCTCGCTTGAAAAATGGGCCTAGGCGCTAAGAAGCGAGGGCTTTTAATAACTATGATATAAACTTTGGATTTTGATGTTCTAGGACTGGGAAGATGGCTTATCTGAAACCGATGCTGATGGATCGTTCTTGCATGAAAACTGGAATAAAGATCTGAAACTATTTAGCACCAGTGAAGACGGTGGGCAGCAACTTTTACAGGTCATGTTATGCCCTGTTTTTGTTACGCTTATCTTATAAAATAATAAAAAAATTAGGAAAATTGGATTAATAATCCAAACTATTGATATGGCCAATATTAATCTGAACTATCACTTTGACTGGTGGCAATCCGAACCATCACTTCTGTTACTAATAGCAATCCTAGACTAACCAAATGTTAACTCCGTTAGTTATGTTCTTTTAAGTTGATGTGAAATGACCAAACTACCCTCACTAACAAATAAATAGATAAATAATATTAGTAATTAGTAATAATAATAAAGAGAACAAACCAAACTCATCAGTCATCGTCTTCGACTTAATCCCACCGGAAAATGGGGACCTTCGGTAACCACCACCGCCGGAGTTAACACCACCGGAAAATCGGGAACTTCGGTAACCCCCGCTGAACCTGCAACTAGGCTAAATTAGGGATGGAAATGAAACCCGAACCCGATGGGAAAACCCGAAACCCGACATAAATGGGATGGGTAATACCCGACCCGTTAGGGTTTGGGACGGGTTTCGGATTTATAATATACCCAATTACCCGACCCGATTACTCGATAACATAAACCCATTTACCCGATTATATACCTGATGTACCCAATATAGCTTATTATATTATATATATACTATATTCCAAATATATTATTTGTCGAGACTTGTTTTTGTTAATTTTTTGAGATATTTTATCTTTATGGTAACTATCTTTATAACGGATTAATTATATTTTGTCAAAATCCGCCGGGTTTTGAGCCGGGTATACCCGACGGGTATTTTATCAAAACCCGATAGGAAACCCGAAACCCGATGGGAAAACCCGAAACCCGACGGGTAATTACCCGATAAAAACCCGACGGGTTTGGGACGGGTTTGGTATGGGTTTTAATAATCGGGTATGGGTTTGGGAATACCTAAACCCGTCCCAAACCCGATCCATTGCCATCCCTAGGCTAAATCAACAATTAATCACAAACTATACTCTCAGACAATGTTAGAGACCGCTTTTGTTTGGCTGTATCACGTCCGATCTAAAATCAACGCATAATCACAAAGTTCAATATGAAGTTCTACTTCCAAATTGGCTCAGATCTGGATCAGATAGTATGAAATGTTGTCTGAAACGATGTTAGAGAGTAGAGACAAACATCATCTTTCTTACCGACCGACCGCACCTGACAAAGAGAGAGCGAGAAATCTGGTTGTCTATGACCGGCCCAATATCTCCTCGCTGGCAAAAAAACACGATGAACTCAAAGGGGCGAGGGTTTGACTACGTTGGAGATGGTGATTCATGGTAAATGAGTGGAGAAGGAGGTGGAGACCGAGGATGTGAAGAATGGTTGTCGGAGCAGGTTTGCGGTGGTCACCGGAGTGGAGTTCTGCGGCTTCTGCTCGTGTTAGCCGGTAAACAATTATTTTTGACTATTTCTTGTTTTAACTTTTATGCATTAAAATTTTAGGTCTTCCTTCTTTTTATCTCTTTTAAATAGGGGCAATTTTGGTATTTCAGTCATTTCACATTAACCTAAAAGAACATAACTAACGGAGTTAACATTTCGTTAGACTAGGATTGTTATTGGCAACAAAAGTGATAGTTGTGACTGCCACCGGTCAAAGTGATAGTTGGGATTAATATTGGCCAATGGTCAATAGTTTGGATTATTAAAATCCAGTTTTTTCTAGAAAATTATACACTGATTTTTGTTTAGTCATTTAATGTTAGGCTATTAACAATGGTAGGATTCCTAATTTTGAGCTCGTTTTTTATGAATGGGCCAGACAGATAAAATAAAGAAATTTATTGGACTCGAACAAGTCTGATGATACTCGAAATTGTTAATTATATGCATAGGCTTGTAAACGAACATGGCATGTTCGTTAAGTTAATCGAACAAACGATTCAATGCCAACAATTAAACAAACGGAGTTTTTATTCATGTTCGTTTGTTAAGAAAATGAGTGTGTTTGTTTATGTTTGTTAATTGCATAAGTGAACTGTTCGTGAACGTAAATGAACAAAACATAATTGAACATAGATGGCAAACATCAATGCGTTGAAACTAAAAAGGTAATAAAACTATACTGAGTAAATAAAACTATACTAAATTGCAGTTGGTGTCTTGGTGATATTTCAGTTTTATAAATCTATTGAATATATTATAACGAACTTAATTCTTTAATGAACATGTGAACAAACGAACATAAATATGCAGATTAACAAAAATATACGAGTTTAAATGAGCGAACATAAATGAATGAAAGGGACACATGTTTTCTCGTTTAACTAAGTGAACAACAGAATGTGTTAATTGTTCGTTTATTAAAGAAACGAACTTCCTCGAACAGTTCACTGAGCGTTCGGTTTATTTTCACTAAAGCATTTTATTACAATTTTAATCTTTTTAGAATTACAAGTATTTTAGGCTCAACCCGACCCGACCTGACCTATTTGTCACCTGTTTACTGAACACGTTTTTCGTTGTTTGTGCAGCTTCTTGCTCTGCGAGCCGAGTCTGAGCTTCAAGTCATCTCACATGAAAACCTTGCTAACAACCTACAGCTTCTAAGTTCTTTAAAGGCCCGAATGGGTTGCTTATTTGGCGGCAATATAATAACATCTTCTCCTATACACGCCGCCAGCAAACAACCCGAAACGTCACAACATGAAATATTCCGACCGAGAACTGCTGGAAACCGCCCCACAACAGACATAAGGTACAAGGGTGACTGGATGAAGAGACCAATTTCCAAAGATGAGGTGGCATGGCTAGCCAATGTTCTAGTGAAACTTTCTGGTTGGTTAAACAGTATTCTGAGACTCGACTGTAGGGAAAATGGGCATGTGGGTCCTGCTACATGGTCCTATGTGGATGTTTCTGGTGATGCGAGTGCTAATGTTGATGGAACTAAGGATACTTTGAGACTGTTGATGCATGCGGTTTGTTGTTGGGTGAAGATGATAGGTAGGGAGGCAGTGAAGTTGATGAGACAGCATGGTGTGAGGGTGAATTTGAGAATCCTGGCTTCGAAGAAAATAATGACGGTGGTGGTTATTGCAGTTGGGCTTAGTATTCTCAGGAGAATGTTTTCTAGGAGTCATGTTGGGTGATGTTAAGTTGCTTTGCTTACGTCAGCAGACTGAAGTATATGTAAAGTGAAAAGAAAGATGCACTAAAACCTTATACATTTGCATTATATAGTGCTTAAATGTAGTTGAATATGTCATGTTGATGTGGTGGTGTGATCATAGGTGACAAATTTTCATGTAAACACACGGCTCCTTTTCCCTTTTTTTTTTCATTTTTTTTCTATAAATCTAAGCTATAACTATTATAAATTTTTTTTTAAATAAAGCTAAGATTAATTTTTAAGTTTTGTGAAGCACACGAAAAGGGCTTATTTTGTAAAGTTGTGATAAATTGCAAAAGTGTTGCGTGTAAATATTTAATAACTAGGTTGAAGATGAAGACCCGGAATAAAGAACCTGATAGTCATAAGAGACGAGCAGTCCAAAATCTGCAGCAACCAAGATATGATAAATACATTTCGTTTTTGTTTCATATGCGTGAATGGTCGGCCACGAAACAATAGGGCATCGATCAATGGTACGGTGGTGATGATATGGACAGCTATAGTGGAAATGATTTTAAGCAATGTGATGGACCACCGGTGATACAATGATGGTTGCTCATCAACATTGTCACCTGAGCTACCGGTTGTAGTAAGCGGGGGTAACTAGTGGTAATGTGGCTGCCTAGCAATGGGAACTGTTTACGCTCTAGGCAATGCCCGTCCCAGAGATCTTTAAGAATTCCCGGGCCAAGGGCGAGTAAAATTACAGGCCTTATGTTTAAACATTTTTATTTGAGTTTTTAAATGGGCTTAAAATTGGAATGGTTTATGACCTAGGCTTAAATGTATTGATTTTAATTTAATGTTCACGCCAGGCTGTGTTGGTGTCAGAATGAGGTTGGGGTGTTAGGGTTGACGGGTTAAAATGTTATAATAATACAAAGAGAGAGACGCGGTGATGTGAGAAAAAGAAAAAGAAAAAGAAAAAGAAAAGATGACGTTTAGGTTGTGGCCATTTGCACGTAGAGGAGCAGCAATCATCATCATGATCATATCGTCGTCGTCGTCAGGAGGAATCCGCAGACTGCTACTAAACAACCTCAAGCTTCCTTCAATGGCTCTAAAGGTACCCTCTCTATTTCCTGCAGATTGCAAATTTCTACTAAATTTTACAAACCCTAGGTACTTTGGGCTTTTTTCTATCAACCGTATAGCTTACAAGGTCTAACAAAGTATGTTGCCTTGTTTCAGAGCTGATTGTTAATGCGTTGCAGGTAATCCTTTTATAGTGCCTGGTGCAACTATATTCATGCTTGGAGCTCTTCATGCTAGACGTATGTATAGCGACAAGAAAGTATGTCAATTTTTAAATTAATTAGCAATCATTTTACATATGCATGCTTACATATATTTTCTTACATGTTCAGATTGAAGAGGCAAGGGAAAATGGAATTGAACTTGACCTCCAACCAGATGTCAAAGTATTCTTTCTATTTCTATCTTGGATCTTGTTATGTTTCGAACTAAATCACAGGTTTCATTGTTTATTATCTGGCCTTTGACTTTTCTTTCTTGACTGTCGGCTAAATTTCTGAATATGTTGCCTCTGCGCTCCATTTCAAGGTTTTGGGGAGTTTTGTCTGCTACGGTAAGTATGGGCTTGTTATAACACAAAACATTACTTTTCTTGTTAAGTTAGAAATATTCAATGCAACATGTGTTTCTTTAACATGTTATAAGATGGAAAGGGTGTATACCATGGTTCCTAAATTAAGTCTTCACCTATTTTTTCTTCTCCCAAGTTAATTTAGTTTAGCCAGTATTACATAATCATTGTAGTTTTAATTGTAAACCTATAACGACTATCAAACGCGCCACTTGATTTGTCTTCCTTTTATTCCTTCTCAAGACAGATGGTGTGTATAGAGTATAGACATTGTCTTTTTCTAGCAAAAGAAGAAAATGTGATTAGTTTGGTAGATACTTATACATTCCCATCTTCAATGTAACAAGTCAACAATAATTTATGATTCACAAGTTTAGTTAATTGTATGATGGGTGTTGAAAATGCTGGTTCATCAAGTTTGCAAACAATTAGTTGCATGGATTTATATACTAATAGCAACTCTTGGTCATTATCACAACAGTAAGCATTGCCCTAGCTTTTATATTAAACAAAATAATAAAGGTAGCCTAATATACTGTACCCGGGAACACACTAATACACTATGCTGAAAGCAAAGCTGATGGAAAATTGTATGCACACACTATATTTTGATTATTTGTCATTCTTCCAATAATATTTTGATTATTCATTAATGATTTATCCCACTGTTTTGGAGCTAACCACTTAACCTTCTGTTGCTATTTTTCCAGGAACTTTCTGTTTGGCTGCGCCCTTATGCACATAGAGCTTGGGCTCGTGCGTTTCATTCAAGTATGTTATGCCGATATTGAATACTTAATTATTCATTTATTTAATTTGTGTCTACAAAAGCAAACACATTGTTTGTAAGAGTAAACAAAGACAATCGGTACATTTAATTTCAAGTAACAAACTATACAATTCCTGTTTCTATTTTTAATTTTAGACTTGGAAGAAGTGGCGTTGCCTTTGGATCAATATGCATCAGTTAAAGATTTTTTTTTCGCTCTTTAAAAGAAGGCTGCAGACCAGTCGATTCTGACCCGCATAGTCTGGTAACTGGTAACCAGCTGCTGTATATCATATACTTATTTACTTATAATGTGTTAAAACTTGAAATTGCTCGTCTTCATAGTACATGCAATGATGAACTTGCTGGTAATCTAACTTTCTAAAATTGTAGACCAGTCCTGTTGATGGTACCATTGTAACAGTTGGAGAGCTGAAAGAAGGTGTTATGATAGAGCAAGTTAAAGGGTTTTCCTACTCCGTATCTTCCCTTTTAGGTGCAGGTTCATTTCTCCCTTTAATGGCTTCGAAAGACATGCATGAACAAGATGATAGTCAGCAAGAAAACAATATCAGGGATGATAGTTCCAAATCTTGGTGGAGAGTTTCATTAGCTTCACCGAAACTTAGGGAATCTTCTTCATCACGGTAAATGTTATATTTAACGGCCCACAATTAATAATATTACTGCTTTTTTTACGGATCGTATACTGGTTAATTGCAGACCAATGAAAGGTATTTTTTACTGTGTTATATACCTGAGGCCAGGAGATTATCATCGAATTCACTCACCGGTTGATTGGAATGTACTTCTTCGGCGCCATTTTTCTGGTAATTTTAGTTGTAAAGTTGGGTTAATAAGCTAAAAAGTTAAGTTGAATGATCAAATGTAGTGGCAAAATGGGCTGGTCAGATGAGATGGGTTAGGGTCAAAACAGGCGGATTTGTGAATCGACTAAATACCCTTGCTATTAAGAGAAGTTAAATTCATATTTGATCAACTTAATCTACTTGACTTATGGACGCCGCTTTTTCTTCAGGTCGGTTGTACCCTGTGAATGAGCGTGCTACCAGGACGATAAAAAATCTTTATGTTGAGAACGAAAGGGTAATTTGGAAGTCAATTATAAATTCTCTGCACCTATATTATGTGTTCACATATGTTTGT